>NW_025999853.1:38209948-38215257 GCF_001458135.2 Marmota marmota marmota | reverse complement strand
ACACACACACACACACACACACGAGGGTAGGGGAGGGAGGGAGAGATAGAGAAAAGAGTGGGGGAGAAAGAAATGATGGCATTAGCTCTTTTGAAGTAGCTAGAATGAGAGTAAGTGTTAAATGTTTATGGATTTACATTTGACTTCACTAACCATCATTCCTTAGTTTATATGTTGTTATCCACTGAGTGGAATGTGTTAGACATCCTTTGGGGTGTCTCCTTAGCTCAAAGTAACCGTCTTTCATTGAGAATTCAATATTTCCTAATTCACAAGATAGGATTTGTCTACCATGTTTTTCATTTCATTGGTTTTGTTTACCAGTACTGGGGATCAAGCTAAGACCTTGAACATGCTACGGAAGTATTCTACCATGGAGCTACACTTCCAGCTATATTTTTACTCTGACTCTGCCCCCAGAAAATTTTGATTGGCCCGGAGTAGACTCCTACAAAAAATTGAACTAATCAGTTGCTTTCTCCATAGATTTTTGTCATTGACATAAGACAGTGCCCATTTTCTTGGCAGCTGTTTGAACCCTGAAACTGAGGTTGCCATTGTTGCAAAATCATGTGCATAAAAAAAAAAGGAAAGCTCTTTTGTACAGAGAAACAACAGACTGTAGAGAACTTTAACATTATTATCTCCTTTCCAGCTTCTTTTCTAGTCTTTTAAAATATTTTGATTTTATATTGTTTATATTGCTAGAGTAATGCAATTACAGGAATGAGGCCACAGCTAGGGAGAGTAGGAAGCTATTAAAGAGAAGATAATACATTCTCTCCTAGAACATACAGAAGGAATGCAGCCTTGCTGACACTTTGATAGGCCTGGTAAGACCTATTTTGGACTTATGATCTCTAGAACTAAAAGATAATAAATGTGTTGTTTTAAGCCACTAAATTTGTAGTAATTTGTTATAGCAGCAATAAGAAACTAATACAGGTGAGCTAAAAGGCAGTTCCTCTGCAACATTTAACTTACCATTGTCCAAATTTTTCTTAAGGAAATTTTTTAAAATTATTTTTGTTATAGCTGAATACAATACCTTTGTTTTATTTATTTATGTTTATGTGGTACTGAGGATCAAACCTGGTGCCTCACACATGCTAGACAAGTCTCTACCACTGAGCCACAGCCATAGCCCTCCTTAAGGAATATTTAACTTTCAGTTCTGTGTAGATTTGACTGAGAGAACTTCAGAGTTGAGGGACCTTATGAAGAAATTGAGATAAAAGACTTGTCAAATGTTACTTGGATAGTCAGTTGTTGAGTCGGGATAAGATCCCAACTCTCCAACCTTTCACCTATGTTCAATAGTAACCATAAAATGTCCAACAAAGAGGCTAGTTTGTAGAAGGCACTCAGTAAGAGCTAGAGGTTTTGTTTTGTTATTACTCATTTTCCTTTGTAATTTACATTAATATTTCATTCTTTTGAAAATGCCAACTAAGGAGGTACCCTGTAGTCACATTTTAAAAATTATCAAAAAGCTAAAAGGACAATGAGTGAATGAATCACCTGGCCAAGAAGCAAAGGAGAATAGGACACAACACATTAAGAGTAATTCTGCCTTAGGGCATTATCAAACACCAAAAAAGATAGCTTGAGACAGCTGCACTTTTGACAAAATATGGATGGGGTCTAAAACCTTCCAACAGTGGTGACCCTGGTAAATCATGTTTTTAGGCTGGTGCTTGGAAGTAAAGGCAAACCAAAATAAGTCAAGATAAAAGCCAAGGCTGACAAAGCTGCCAATGAATTAGATACTATAGAAATAAACCTTAATATTGTTTTTTTAAAAAAACATTTTTAGTCATAGATGGACACAATTCCTTTATTTTATTTGTTTATTATTTTATTTTATGGTACTGAGGATCGAACCTAGTGCCTCACACGTGCTAGGCAAGTGCTCTACCACTGAGCCACAATTTAAAAAAAAAACAGAAATTCTAGAACCTAAAATTACAAAAATAATTGCAAAATTAATATCTCAATAGGTAAAATATTAACATCACAGAAGAGAGAACCAGTAATCTAGCAAACATATCAAAAAACAGGCTACCAAAAAGAAGCATAGGGAGACAAAGGAATGGGGCAGGTTAGAAGATAGCCAATCACAATAACTAGTGTTTATGGTCCCAGTACTCAGGAGGCTGAGTGGGAGGAGCATTTGACCAACAAGGGCAACATATCCAGGCTCTGTCCCCCCAACCCCCACAAAAAAAGAAAAAAAAAAGGATTAGAGAAATAGGAAAAAAAAAACAATATTAGATTTATAGAAAGGGAGGGGCAGAAACAATATTTGAAGAGGTAATAACTGAGAATTTTCTTTCTTTTTTTTTTGTTTTTTGTTTTACACAGTATCATATACATATTATTTGTTTTCCAGAATACAGTTACTCTCATACTCTTTTGTTCCATGACATGAAAGGGAAATTTCTTCAGTGGTTCCATAACCTCTAATTCTAGTTAACATTAAATTAACATTACAGGTTTTTCTTCTAGAAACTAAAGTGATTCCTTTATTATTTTTTTAAATATTTATTTTTAAATTGTAGTTGGACACAATACCTTTATTTCACTTATTTATTTTTGTGTGGTGCTGAGGATGGAACCTAGGGCCTCGCACATGTGAGTGCTCTACCAGTAAGTCACAACCCCAGCCCCTGATTCCTTTATTTTAAGAGGATAAAATTAGAAAAGATGGCCAAGATTTTTCCAGAACTCTTGAATTATGTCAATCCATATATTCAAAATCTTTGGTGAATCCAAAGCATCATAAAAAACACAATTAACTTTCAAACACAATAGTGAAAGAGTAGAAAAACCGAAGTCTAAGAGAAAAAAAATCTTAAAAGCATCCAGAAAAAAAGGACTAACTGCCTTCCAAGAAACAGACCCACTGACAGCTGACCTTTCATAGGCAACAATGGAAGCCAGAAACTTGGAATGATTTTTGTGTACTGAAGGAACATAAACTGCTTCTATTGCCACATTTCCTCTTATTCTATTGTTTTCCTCTTTCACTAATGAAGGACTCCTGGGATCACTTTGTTCTCACCAGGCAATCAAGGATAATCTGTCTCAGAATCCTTAACTTAATCATATCTGTAAAGTCTCTTTTACAGGTTCCAGGGATCAGGACATGAACCTCTACGGTGGGCCATTATTCTGCCTATAACACACCAATCTAAAAAATTGCTGTCATTCAGTGACTCTTTTCTTCTCTAATACTCCATGGAGGAAAGCAAATTAGTATTTCCAAAAAGCAGAGGAGGGATACTTTGCATAGTATCTCATTTAATCTACCATCAACCTTAGACTTCAGTGAGGTAGACATTACCCAATATTAAAGATTCTGAGATAGAAGACAAAAGTAATTTGCTTGAGGTCATCTAGCTGGTTAAATGTCTGATTAGAAATTTGTACTGTGATTACCAGATTGGTTTCCATGACAGCAACCAAGCTTTTCCCACTATACCAAATACAGATGTTGCTTGGCTTATTGTAGAATTTCTGATCAGTCTGTCTCTGAGGAAACACTCAAATGTGTGGGGTGCTGATTTGGTACCAGGAATTGAATCCAGGGGCACTTTACCATTGAGTCAAATTCCCAGCCCTTTTTATTTTTTTATTTTGAGGCAGGATCTCACTAAGTTGCTTTGGGCCTCGCTAAATTGCTGAGACTGGCCTTCAATTTGCAATCCTCTTGTCTCAACCTCCCTGGCATTTAGCACTAGAGCTACCCTCCACCCCCATGTGTGGGGTTTTAAACGATTGAATAATAAAGAAAAAATGTTTGGGGTGGTAGATGGAGGTTCAAACTGGAGAGAGATCTTTGAATAAAATATTGGTGGCAAAAAGCTCTTACCCTGGGCTGGAATCATGACTCAGTGGTAGAGCGCTTGCCTAGCAGGTGTGAGACTCTGGGTTTGATCCTAAGTACCACATAAAATAAATGAATAAATAAAAGATATTGTATCCATCTACTATATATAGTAGATGGATACTATATATATATTTTTTTTTCTTTCTTTCTTTTTTAAAGGGATGGGGATATAGCTAAGTTGGTAGAGTGCTGGCCTTGCATGTATGAGGCCCTAGGTTCAATCCCCAGCACCACAAACAAAACAAAACAAAGCAAAACAACAACAACAAAAAAAAACTATTTCTTCTGTGACCCTGGTCAAATCAGTTAGGTTCCCTTAGGCCTCAGTCCTCGCATCAGTAAAACGGGAAGTTTGGACCTAAAGGTTCTCCTTTGACTTGGATATTCCATGAGTCTAAGATAAAAAGCCCTTGGCCTCAAGATAACCTCTACCTTGTGTAGGCTCTAAAATGAAGTTAGAAGCATCTGAACTATGCCAGAGAAGACCTACTGCAGATCTAAGGAGGAAAAAAATGAAGGTAACTGGAGGTTGGGGTGGGGGAGAAGAGATGGAAGAAGCTGATGACTATGACAGACGGTAAGAGAAGGAAACATAAAAAGTATGCAAATAACTCAAAAAAACCACCAACCGGTATCTAGCGCTTATGATGCAAATAAAACTGCTGTTCTGAAGATGCAGGAATAAGGCATTGTTCTTGGTCTCGAGGCTCTCACAGAATGCCGGGGATTGCTCTTTCTATTTAACCGTGGACATATAACCCTCATCTCTAGAACCCTTGGTTGTGAGAAATGTAAGAAAATGTGAAAACGAAAATATTTTTGTAAATGTTTATGTGCTAGAGGCAACGTGGACAGTCTCTAGAAACAAACGGGACCCCCTGGTAAGCTAGATGCGCTAGTAGGACAAGGAAATTGTCCACCCGCTGCTCCGCCCACGGGCTTAGACCAGACACAAAAGAAACGGGCTCTGAGCTCGGAGGCGCAGCCCTCCCCATCAGCATCGGAGCGGCAGGGCTGCAGCGCCCCGGCTGCCCGGGCTCCCGCCCCCGCCCCCGTCCCTCGGGCCTCGGAAGTGACGCAGCGCGCCCCGCCCCCGCTGCTAGATCCGCTGCTGCTGCCGCGGCGGGCGAACCTGCAGGAGGCGGCGGCAGCGGCGGCGGCTGAGGCCGAGAGGAAGATGGCGGACGGTGTGGACCACATAGACATTTACGCGGATGTGGGCGAAGAATTCAACCAGGTACGTGAGGCCCTGGGTCCCCGCCGCCGCCGCGGGCGACACTGCGGCCTGGACGCCGGCTGGGGCCCGCCGCGGACCGCGAGCCGGTGCGGCTGCAGACCGTGCGCCCTTGCCGCCTCTGGGCCGCGCCGCTTGACCCCGGCGCGGCGCCCCTCGCCCTCCGTTCTACCGCGTCGTTTC
>NW_025999853.1:38181053-38209924 GCF_001458135.2 Marmota marmota marmota | reverse complement strand
CCCCGGCGGGGCGCGCGCCCGCTGCCGCCTCTAGCCCTGCCCTGCCGCCCGGGCTCCGATTTCTCCCGTCGCTCCATTTTGTCTGCCTGTCCGCGCACGGTCGCCTCATGGAAGGCCGCGTTCACAGCCCTTTGTATCCCGCGCGCCCAGTCCCCGGGGCTCCTGCTCGCGTTTGCGACAGGTTTCGGCGTGGCGCCTTCCTCCTCCTCACCTCTCCCTGTGTGAAGGCGGCTTTAGGGGTGGGCACTTCTGCAACAAGTCGTCTGACTTAGGGCGCAGAGATGGTATTTAAAAGTCAGTATGCGGGCCTGGCTCATCAATCGAAAGCTTTTCAGTGCCTTGAAGGCCCTGTCGTTCTTGGCTTTTGACATGAAAATACCTGTGAAGATAACTGGCTTGGGCCAAAAGGAAGACTCGGAAGCGCGGTGGTTGGATAGAACAAAAAGATGGTAGCTCATCAACAGATCAGAGTGATTAAAACGAAGAAAGAACGTCCATCCGAAATTCTTACGGTATATTTGAAAAATAGGGTTGTGGGTATGACCCTATATTTGAAAGCAAAGTGTTTCACCCCCGAGGGTTCAGCTTAACGTTTTTGAAAGTCTGGAGAAAGTGAGAATGCAAGGTTTTCCCGTTGTCTCAGGCCACGGTTTGCCTAGAATTAGCTGTGGAGCTGAGATGTCTGAGGATGAGCATCCTTGCAAAAGCTCTCCCGTTTGTTACTGGAGTGATGACGTTTAAGCCCTTTTACCTGCTGTTAACATCTTTACCGCATTTTATGTAGTAACATTTTAGAAAATCAAATCGTGCCTAACCGCAGTGCACTTAAAAGCTTTTATTTTATTTTATTTTATTTTATTTTCCAGGTCCGTGTGAGAAGCTTAATACAATTCCGTTGGTTTATGTGCCCGCCCCTATTAAGTCCTATTTGTAATTAGGGGCTCAAGATTTTTAAAAATATGAAAACTCAGAAATCCTTACTGTTGTATTTTTTAGGAGTGACTTTGTGCCTCTGGTTTAAATATTAAAAAAGCAATTACCATAAGCTTTAAATATTTACTACTACTCGGTTAAAGACTGGATATGTTTAAATGTAATCCATTGTAATAAAATGTTAAGCTTGAAAATCTGTTTCTGTGCTTGTATTTTGAATACCCAATATTGTGTCAAAATTGGAAAGTTTCCTTGACTGCTACACAGATTTTAATGCTTTTAAGATCACAGACCTCTAGGAAATTTCCTTTATTTGTGAGTATTAACATTACATCCTAAAGATGACCTTAACATCGAGGAAAGGAACAATTAAGTGTTCAGGACTGTCTGCATTAGCCTTTCTTACAAGAGTACAGTGCTTCACGTTTCAATGCACCCAATTTTAGTAGTTGAGCCTTGTTTAGTACCTCTTCATGGAATATTTTTAGGCTTTTGCATACTTAATTTGGGAGGGACATTTCCCATTGAAGAATGATACTCTCTTATCCCTGTGCAGTAACTAGTGCTAGACAAGAGGTTAAAAAAGATGAAAATTAGTGGACCCAATGAAGAACTACTATGTAGGCTTTTTAAAATGTAATTTTTCATTGATTTGTACCTACAGCATTATATCTAACACATAGTTATAACTTGACTAGTGAAATCTTTATGTGTTTGAATAGATTAATGGGGAGATTAAATAGAAGTGTGTTGTTATTTTGCATATAATTGACTTAATCTGCTTGCTCCACTAATTCCTGAACCAAAAATGTCTACAAGAGGATTGATTGCTGGTCTTTTTCAAGATTACTATCATTGAAATATTTTTTGAAGTCCTATCAGAATTAAAGGCAACCACAAAATTATTTTATTTAGTCTGTACTCTTATTAGCAGATCACCTTTTTTCTCCTAGCTGCTGTAGTAACCTGTGACTTGTATTTGAGCTGAGTAAAATCTTTTATAGTACCATTAGCCAGTCTTGTTTTGGCTTCTAAGCTGCTTTAATTTTTTTTTTTTATCTTTGGTTTCCAGTGTGAGCTACAGTTTTAGTTGGATTTGTGTACTTGGAAATTCTGTGAGGTCATGTATTTTCCATTTTCCACTATTTTAAGTGGTCATGTTTTTGTTTTTTGTTTTGGTATTTCACTCATTTCAAAAAGACATTCAACAGTCTTTAGAAGAAACTAATTTGGAGATGGAGTGAGAAAAAGTCAGTGAAACTATACAGTAGAATTCCTTTCTTAACCAAATTAATTTAAGAATGGAGAATCAAGGGGAGAAGACACAGGAACTGACTATTATTCATGGGTGCCCTTTAGTTCTTAAATTGAAAGGTTTTGGATGCCATCAAATTGGGAATAGTTGCATTAATGGAAGAAGAATTTGAATCACTTCTGACTCTATCTGCATTACTTGAATTTAGAATTGAGCAGAAAAAAGTTTTGTTCTACACTCTATCAGTTTACTTTGAACCGGGATTTGTATTACAGTGTAATAACTAGTCTAATATTTAGTAATTCCAGGTTTTTTTTTTTTTTTGCCAAAGCTAAATAATAATTTTAAATATTCAGTTGTTAAGGATAACATTTCTTTCTTTGTTTCTTTTGGGTACCCGGGATTAAACTCATGGGCACTTGACCACTGAGCCACATCCCCAGCCCTATTTTTTTTTGAGAGACAGGGTCTCCCTGAGTTGCTTAGTGCCTAGCTTTTGCTGAAGCGGTCTTTGAACTGGGAAACCTCCTGCCTCAGCCCTATTATATGTGCCAACAAAGGTTACAAAGTTTAGATAGTCTCTACACTCCCAATGGGTGGAGTAAAATAATTACGTAATTACAATATAGGTCCTATATTGTAGTTACCCCTTTTTTATGTATATACCTGTAGAATTTTCAGCTATGAGGAGGAATCAAGAAAAAGTCTATGAACTTTGAGGAAAATTAAGACAAGTTGTATGTCCCCTACCTAAATGCTAAAGAAGCATTTCAGTTTGGAGTTTTTCAGGTTTAATAGTTGAGCATCATTAATCTGAAATTGGAAATGCTCCAAAATCTAAAACTTGTTGAGGCATGTGTTGGTGCTCAAAACGTTTTAAATTTGGGGATTAGGGATATTCAACTTTGTGCCTTGATGTAGAATGTATTTTTCTTGTTTAGGACGTCAAAAGATCTTAATGTAGAATATAATTTCTCATCTGTCAGGCTGTGGGTCACTGATAGCAATGCTAATTTAGTAATCTGACCTCCCAACTTTAAGATAAAAGTATACAGACTTGGTGGTTGTTTAAAAAAATATGTAAATACACACACACACACACACACACACACACACACATATATATATATATTCTTTAGGCGTTAAGGACCTAGACATCCTCACAAGCCACTTTTCGTTCATGAGTGATTTTGCTTTGTATTTAGTTATGTTTTTACTCTAGCCAGTAATGGTAAATACTTTTATTGGGCAAATATCAGTGAAACATTTCTGATAAATTTGCTTATGCTTAATAGAAAATGGTTTTAGGATAAGTCTGTAATGTCCAGAATGAGGTATATTAGAGATTGATTCAGAAACATGAATAGAAATGTTTAGGGGAGTTAGAACTCTACTTTGGTTTTACTATGATCATAGTTAATTTGGGTACCCGGGATTAATTGCACACTTTGTGGGTTATATGGCATATTTTTAGTATCAAGTTGGCTTCCTTAGTATTAGTTGAGCTTTTCACAGGGGTTACAAACTAATTTTAATATTAGAACATAATCCAAAAGTGATAATTTTAAAAAAATATAGCCCTCTAGTGGGTTCCACATCCATGGATTCAACCAACCACAGATCTAAAATATTTTGGGTAATATTTGCATCTGTACTGAATATGTACAGGCATTTTTCATGACATTATTCCCTGAATAGTATGTCAACTATTTACATAGTGTTTACATTTTATTAGATATCAGAAGTAAACCTAGAGAAGATTTAAAATGTGAAAGCATATGTATAATTTACATGCAAAAAAACCCCATATATACATGGGACTTAAGCCTCTGCAAAGTTTGGTATTTCCAAGTGGGTTGGTTGCAGGGTTGGGGTGGTTGCAGGGTTGGGGTGGTACGTTGGAAACAATCACCTGCTGATAATGGGCATGACTGTTATTTACTACTGGATTTTGTGTGCAAGTAGTTTTCTTCCATGGTGTAGAATACATTTTGTAACTCTCCTCCTTTTATAGTTTCCTAAATGGAAATGACTATAAAAGTCCATTACTTTTTTTGTTTTATAGTAGAAGGACTTTAAAACAAGTGGCCCTTGCTGTGTGTTACTGATTAGTGTCCTATAATTCACAAAAGATATTAACCATGATTTTAGGACCCCTAAAACCATTGTTAAAACCCATCAGGGAGAATGAAGAATATTTTGATAGCCCAAGGTAATCCCAATAATGGAATATAGTATATAGGTGATATTAAAATTTTATAGGGAGTAACTAGGGAAAAACTGCCAAAATACAGCTCTTTGAAGGGAGGGAGAATGGGGCTAATGAAAAAACAATTGTGAAAGATTATTTTAAGGAAATTAGTAGGATGTTGGTCTATCTATCATATATTTGTTTTTTCTGACATGGAAACAGCAGTTTTGTATTATGTAGGACAAAATCTTGAGAGGATACCCTGCCTTTAGAATGATTGTAGTAATTTAGATTGGTAGAGAATGAAAAAAATTACTTAGTGAAAATTTTCAACAAGTCCTAAGTGCTGTTGCTTACTAGGAGTTATATACCCCTTTACTAGTGATTTGCTCGCTCCCATGAAAAGTGGATAAGATTGGGGAACTTTGGGTATTTAAAATAATTAGAGGGATTATATTGAAATTTTCTCATATTTGAATGCCATTAAAATTAAAATAATTGAAAAGACCCTTCACATAGAACTTGACACTGTTGAGTACTTATCTTTGACAAAGTAGAAACATTTGTTTTTTAGTTTGTTCAGTATATTTCAGAGTTTGCTTTCTTTATAGATGACCAGTGATATTTTGCATAATTTCAGAATATGCATATTTTCTCACTTTATTGAATTGGGAGTAAAGTGGATGTGCTATGTATTTTGTAATGTAAAAGATAAGTATGATATAATGAAGCTGAAAAGATTATTGATACAACAAAAGAATATTGCTTTGAGTTGAATTTTTAGAGATGGTGGCAAATGTATTCAGATTCATTAATATTTTTTTCACCAAGTCGAAGTGTATACCATTGGGGTTAGGAGTACTGGCTGTGGCCTTGGAACAGAGTGAAGCTAACTAGTCAACATGGAGATTAAATCCCAGGACCATGGTCTCATTTAGAATCATACTTCAACCATTTGGAAGCAGTCCAACTACCAGACAAAGTGGCTAATTCTATATTGGTAGAATCATAGCAATATGGAAAATTGGTTGATGTCAACATAGGAATTCATGGACTTGCAAAAAATAGTAAGTGATTATAATGTACCAGGTTAGTGTAGCTGCAATCAATGTTGTAAATTAATGTCTATTCCTGTAAACATTTTCATAGATTTCCAACTAATGAAAAATACAATGTCTTTTTGTGTAAGTGGAAGTATAAATTTAAATATTAGTCTTATTATTAATAACACTTGCATTCTTTTTTACTCTCCCTCAGACCATATATTGTGATTAGTCTCTGCTGAGGAGGATGGAAACACAGCTCCCTTTGAATAATAAAAATAACTCTACTTGATGTACAGAACTGGATTGTAAGAGAGTTTAAAGTGCCCACTATCTCTTGTGGGAAGCTTTTTAGTATTTTTAAGTGTATGGAACCACTGCTGCAGCCACGCCACCTGAATGAAGCTTCAGCAACACTGAAACTTCATAACAAAACACTCCTTTTTTTCTAGTTTTAACTGTCACTGCACTTTGAATATGTTAAGTTAACAAAAACTAATTTCTTAGAGATATTTTGGTATTGCTGTGTAATAAAGTAATGGCATTATTTAGTGATTTGTGGTCTTAGTTTCTGCCCATTGCTAAAGATGGCTTTAGTCACTTAATATTTTGAACCCCTTATTAAATAAGTCTTAAACTCTAGCTCATAACAAATAAAATTGGTATGTAAAAGATTCTCTAGTAAACTGGATAGCTCATTATTTATGAAGATCACCTGAAGATGACATTAGAAATTTGAGGTCCCTTGGGTTATGGTATTTACCCTTCTGGGTTTTTTGTTTTTCTTTTTCTTTTGCTTTGTTTTTAAAGAAAACTTATTCTGACTCAGAACAAAACAATAGCCATGTTCCCTTGTGGTCCACAGTAATATCTAACTATTCTGTTTGCCATCATGTAACAAATGCTTTCTCTAGGTCATTTATTCATGTAGTTGTCCCTAAAACTATTAGTTCTTCCTTATATGCCATTTGTATGACAGTTCCTTAATAAATTGTATAAATGGATAGATTATACGAATGATGTCCGAACTTTTAGTTGTCTTATATTTGTCTTTTCTTTTTACCTCAAATGTTCTATCTCATAAGAATAAAAACAGTTTATACTGATTTTAAATATGTAGTCTTGGAAAGGGAGGAAGATAAAAATGGAGATTTTTCTTTGCTACAGGGTTAGTTAAGGTTGTGGCCCAGTAATCATTACTAACGGCAATTAAATGATGTTGCATGTTCTGCTGAATCCTACACTGCATTTTTTTTTGTGCTTATTTACAAATTAATATTTTCTTACATTTTCTCTGGGTTGCATATCTATTTCTTTTTTGTTTTCTCTTCCTTCTTCCTCGCTTATCATTGACACCCACTAGCATTGCTTTAGTTCTGCTGGTGACAATCATTGGCAGAGTTTTACTAAATCTTTATTCTAGTAAATATTTTTCTCTTGCTAATTTACTTGACTAGATATTTAAAAAGTCAGGTAAGCACTAGCTCTTTGTTGACTTAAAATAAGATACTAATTTTAATTGTTTGACCTATATTTCATTGTTTTTCTAGATAATTTATTATGGCATTTTAAATCATTTACCTACCCACATTTCTATGACCTTTTCCTATAGTTCAACTGACTGTCTTTTTCTAAAACTCTAGTAACTTTCTCAGGGTTGGGAAACAAGGTCTGAATGCTATAGAAAATTAGTTATGTTCTTCTGTGTTCAAATATTAAGAACTTAAAATGGCTTTGGGTTTTGTTATAGTCTTATGCCAAATATTCTTTTAAAATTTGTCTACTAATATTCGTGTATTGTTATTTAAGAAACACTTCATCCAAGGAAGGTTTTAGTTATAGTCACCATTCAAGAATACATCTGTTGCATAAAGTAAGAAAAGACTTGTGATCTTTGGGACTTTTTTTTAGCTTCCATCATGATTTTAAAATAAAAAGAAGAGTTGAATGAATTTGTGTTCAAGTCTGTTTAGTATTCTGACCATTGTATAATCTGGAGCATTATTTCTATACTCAGGAAGCGGAATATGGTGGGCATGATCAGATAGATTTATATGATGATGTCATCTCTCCATCTGCAAATAATGGAGATGCCCCAGAAGACCGGGATTACATGGATACTCTCCCTCCAACTGTTGGTGATGATGTTGGCAAAGGAGCAGCACCAAATGTTGTCTATACCTATACTGGAAAGAGAATTGCATTATATATTGGAAATCTAACATGGGTAAGTAAAGTTAACATATGAACTGAGTTATTAGTCATTAATTGTAAACCGCTCTAGTAGTTTGTTTTTGTCCCAGAATTTTTTTTTTTCCTTTGGTACCAGGGATTAAACCCTGTGGTGCCCCCTCCCCAGCCCTTTTTATTTTTAATTTTGAGACAGGTCCCACTAAGTTGCTGAGGCTGGTTTTGAACTTGTATCCCCCTGCCTTGGCCTCCTCAGTTGCTATGGTTACAGGCGTGCACCATTGAGCCCATTTTGTTTCTTTATGTTTGCTTATGCAATAAGAACGTTAAAAACACTTATCTTTAAAAAGTCATTGATTTAATTCTTCCTAGTTTTGAATTTTGTAGACCTTCATTTTGTCTTGGGTGGACATACCAATTAATTATAGTTAAATTTTTTTTGTCTTTAATTATGCTTTATATGTTACTACTCCTACCTGACTTAGGGTGTTCCAATTAAGAAAAATGTTTGCATAGGGTCTCAAACTAGGATTTATCAATGTAGAAAGAGACATATATTACCACTCCTGATTTTAAAATATTGTTAATTTCCCAATTCATATTACAGACTGTTGATTTGAAATCTGAATGTCCAATATCTCTATTTGTTTATTTATTGGTGTTAAACCTGAAATACCCATAAAAGTAATCCAGGTAGAATTTTTCCACTTAAGCTGTTATATAAATTTGAAAGTTTAAAAATAATGTACTACAAATCAAATTGAAACATGGCACTCTTCTACTTCCTTAATAAAAATATGTTTTTATTAATATTTACTACTTTAATAAAAATAATTATTTTTAGTAAGAATGTCTTTAATTTTTACTGAACAGTCTTTTCAAACTAAGTGACTGATTTTGTACCACTTAGTTTGCCATTCAGAGCAATCTTTGCAGTGTTGAAAATAATAGCATAGTTAAGAGCGTGGTTGCTAAGTAAAAATTTGAATCTTGGTTCCACGGTCTTGATTTTGTGACTTTGGGCAAGCTTTTTACCTTCCCTATTGCGTCAAATGTAAAAAAATGGAAATGATGGGATTTACCTGTGTTTTAACAGTTAACCACTTGTCTTTATTTCCTTTATTTTTTCTCTACTGTAAAACATTTTATTTGTTTTTTATCTTTTCCCACTAGATTGTTAGCTGTATGAGAGCAGAAATTTTGTTTTCGTATCCAGCCCTAGAATGGTGCTGGCATATAGGTGGTACATAGATATGTAGAAGGTACTCATACATATTAGTTTATTTTCTCCAGGTTTTTTTTTTAATATTTATTTTTTAGTTATAGTTGGTCACAATACCTTTATTTCACTTATTTATTTTTATGTGGTGCTGAGGATTGAACCCAGGGCCTCATGCGTACAAGGCAAGCGCGCTACCGCTGAGCCACAACTCCAGCCCACTTTTCTCCAGTTTATATTCAAACACAAGATGAAATTTATTTCACAAAATATTTTCCTTTAAGGGAGGAAGTGACAAGTGAAATTGGTTTTATTGAAAACTTAAAATCAGAGTAGTTTAAAGCTGAAAGAGGTTAGGTTTCCAGATTCTTTTGTGGAGCTGAAATCTAGTAATTAGATTTCTATTGAGTGTGATTTTCTCTTGTTTAACTTGAGTTTACCTTTAAAACCTAAATTCAAGAAATAAAAATCCTGGGTATGTTTTAATAGTTAATAAGTGGAAAATATCTTGCAGTGGACAACAGATGAAGACTTAACGGAAGCAGTTCATTCTTTGGGAGTAAATGATATTTTGGAGATAAAATTTTTTGAAAATCGAGCAAATGGCCAATCGAAGGGGTAAGAATTTTGTGTTGTTTTTATAATAAAATTTAAGTTAGATTTTGATTGCAATGTGTGTTAGTTTTCCTTAAGGTTAATGCTAATTACATGTGCATAAGACATGATTACATTGGAAGGAGGATCTTTGGTAAAGATTCATACTCATTTCATATACCTTGTTATTTAGCACACTAAAAAAATGGGCAAGATAAGGCTTACTTTCAAATTTTCCTGAGTTTTCTTCATCTATGGTTGAAATAACAATTTTAAGAAGCATTGCTCTTCCTGTGGATTAAGAGATGGAAGCCTGGTGCAGTGGCGCATGTTTATAATCATGGTGACTCAGGAAGCTGAGACAGGAGGATTGTTAAATTCCAGGGCAAGCTCAGCAATTTAGTTATAGTTGGTCACAATACTTTTATTTCACTTATTTATTTTTATGTGGTTCTGAGGATTGAACCCAGGGCCTCATGCGTGCAAGGCAAGCGCAGTCCTTATTTTTTAGATCATCTGAAAAATAAGTAAGGACTACAGATGTAGCTAAGAAGTAAAGCATCCTTGGGATTCATTCCCCAAAACTACTAAAAGAGAGAGGGCTGGAGTTGTGGCTCAGCAGTAGAGCGCTCATCTAGCATGTGCGGGGCCCTGGGTTCAATCCTCAGCACCATATGAAGATAAATAAATAAATAAAGGTGTTGTGTCCAACTACAACTAAAAAATAAATATTAAAAGAGATGAGGTGAAAATGAACACTGGAAAATGATCTAATCTGGACATTTTGCTTTCTTTTCTTTTCGGAGGAGGTACTGGGGATTTAACTCAGGGGCACTTGACTACTGAGCCACACCTCCAGCCCTGTTTTGTATTTTATTTAGAAACAGGGTCTCACTGATTATATTAGTGCCTCGCCTTTGCCAGGGCTGGCTTTGAACTTGCAGGCCTCCTGCCACAGCCTCCCAAGCCACTGGGATTATAGGCATGCGCCACTGCGCCCAGCTATTAATACCAAACTGTACAAATGATATAGGATCATTGTAGGAATATTGGAAACTCCAAGCATCCAAAAGTAAGAAAACACTGCAGTCTCACCATATACAGATAATCGTATTTTAGTGAATATACTTTCAGGTTTTTTCCTAAAGCAACAGTTTCTAAATTCACATATTTTATAACTTGTTTGATATAAAGAGTAGAACAAATATTTAGCAATAAATACACATCTTAACATTCTTATTCTTAGTTACTTTGGATTTTTTTTTTTTTTTAAGGATAAATTTTTAGACACAGAATGATAAAGAATATGCTGGGTTTTTGTTGTTGTTTAGTTCTCTAAAAAGGTTGTACTAGTTTATAGTAAATTAAGAATATCTTCAAAATTTGCAGTCTGATCACCATCCTTATCTCCTGTTCCAAGGCACTATCATCTCTCTTGAACTTTTGCAGTTGTTTCCAAACTGGTGTCCCTTCTATCACTCTGTGTCCTATACTGCACATGATAAAAGTTTTTTAGCTTTAAATAATGTTAGACCAACATCAATACTTTTCTACTCAGAATCCAGACGGCTTCCTGTCTCATAGTTGTTACCTTGCTATATCTATAGTGCTCTGTGATCTATTGCTGTTTTCCTATATGTCAGTCTTGTGTTTCTTGGCCATATTAGGCTCCTTGTTTTTCAAATAACTCTCTACATAAGACCCTTAGCTGTTCACCCCACCCCACTGGTCCCCCAGCTTTTTTGTGGTGCTAGGGTTTGAACCCAGGGCCTTGGGCATACAAGGCAATCACTCTACCAAGTGAGCTATATATCCCCAACCCTGTTTACTTTTCTTGACCCGATTTCCCCCCAAATACCACATGGCTCACTCTTTTATTCATTCTAGACTCAGACTTTTTAGTAAGAATTCCCTTTCTTGGCCACCCTGTACAATATAGTAAATTTTTTAACCTGTCTATCTCCTTTATTTTTTCTCTACTATAAAACATTTTATTTACTTATTAACTTGTCTTTTCCCACTAGATTGTAAGCTCCATGAGAACAGAAATTTTGTTTTATTCACTGTTGTGTATCCAGCTAGAATGGTGCTGGCATATAGAAGATGGTGTTCAATGTGTAATTGTTAAATGAATTATTTTGCTTTTGTTTTTAATTTTTAATGCTGGGGATTGAACCCAGGATCTGGCACATGTTAAGCCCATACTCTGCTACTGGACTGTACCCTCAGTCCCAATTAAGTTGTTTCTAAATGTTGTGACCCAAGATAATATTAGATCGGCAACAGAATTTTTTGGCTAGAATAAGGGATCTCGTTAAGAATAAGAACCATATTGAAAATTAGGGCTGTAAGCTCCTAAAATCCTTACCCCCAGTAATCTCGAATTTCTATATTTGAAATTGATAATCATTTAGGGTTTTAAAAATTATTTTTATTATTGAAATATAATTTACACAACATAAAATATATTCCTATAAGGTGTATAATTCAGTGGCTTTTTGTTTTTGTTTTTTGTTTTTAGCATATTTACAAAATTGAGCAATCATGGCTACTATCTAATTTCAGAAACTCTATGCCTATTGTTAGTCACTCCCTAATTTCTTTCCCCCTCTTTGCTTACAACCACTAATGTACTTTCTATATCTGGATTTGCCTGTCTTGGCTATTTCATGTAAGTTAAATCATAAAATATGCAGTCTTGTGTATCTAGCTTTTTTTCACTTAGAATGATGTTTTCAAGATTTATCCATGTTATTGCAGGTATTAATTAGCTTTTCTTTTTATGGCCGAATAATGTCCCATTATGTGGATGTAGCACTTTTTTTAATATTTGTTTTTCATATATTGGTAATGGGAATTGAACCCAGGGGTGCTTTTGTCACTGAGCTCCATCCCCAGCCGTTTTTTTTTTTTTTGAGACAGGTCTTGCTAAGTTGCTGAGAGCCTTAGCCTCCCAAGTCTCTGGGATTATGGGTTTGCACCACTGCAATATAGCACTTAAGAAAACAACAACAAAACTCCTTGATGAACATTTGGGTTGTTTCCACTTTGTGTTCTTACTGAAAACATCCCTGTGAATATTTGTGTACCAGTTTTGTATAAACATCTTTTCATTCTGTGGGTTTATATCTAGGAGTAGCAATATTGGGTTATATGGCAGCTCTATATTTAATGATTTGAGGAGCCACTAGATTGTTTGCCAAAGTGGTTGCCTGATTTTATATGCCCATCATCAATGCACAAGGATTCTAGTTTCTTCATATTCTCACTAGCATTTGTTAAACATCTTTTTTATTATATTCATACTAGTGAGTATGAAATGGTATTTCATCGTTGTTTGATTTGTTGAACATATTTCATGGCAGTAAAAAGTGAAAATAACATAAATGCCTGTGAACTGTATGGATTTTTTTAAAAAAGTTATATGTCTATAATATTAGTCATAAAAAATGAAGTGCTCATACTACAACATAGATGAACCTTGAAAATATTAAGGTTGGGGCTGGGGCTGTAGCTCTGTGACAGTGCTTTCCTAGCACTTGCAAGACACTGGGTTCGATCCTTAGCACCACATAAAAAAGGAAATAAAATAAAGGCATTCTGACCATCTACAACTACAAAACCCAGTTTTTGAAAAAAAAAAAAGTATTAATGCTAAATAAGAGAAGCTGGTCATAAAAGAAGACACATTGTATAATATCATTCATATGAAATTTCAGAATATGTAAATTCACACATACAGAAAGTGGAATTGTGGTTCCCTAGGATTGAGGGATGGGAGGAAATGAGAGTGATGGCTAACGGGGTATGGAGTTTCATTTGGAGGGTAATGAAAATGGTCCACAATTGACTATGATGATGGTGGTAAAACTCAAACTGAAAGCCACTGAAATGTACATTTTAAGTGAGTGAGTTCTATATTAAATAGGTATGAAAGTGTAAACTTGTGTAACTTTAAGAAATATTCTCAGGATTGTGTTTTGGTTTTACATAAAAGTAAGTTCAGACACTTTCTTTTTAATAACATTATCATTATTTATTCCTCCTTACTTTTATACCTCTACCCCTTTAAACACCTTTTAGATTTGCCCTCGTTGGTGTTGGATCTGAGGCATCTTCAAAAAAGTTAATGGATCTGTTGCCTAAGAGAGAACTTCATGGTCAGAATCCTGTTGTAACTCCCTGCAATAAACAATTCCTGAGTCAATTTGAAATGCAGTCCAGGAAAAGTAAGCAATCTCTTAGGTCTTTTTTTAAAGATGTGTATTTTAACCATTGTTTCTACCATTTGTTAGGTGTTATATACTTAGTCTTAATATTTAGTTCTTTGAAGACTTGTTTTTATAAAGTTCATGCTTTGAATTGATTTAATTACTGGTTTTGACTGTGTATCCACATACTGGACCCCTACTTCCATTCCATTTTTCGCCAGATGTCAGACTCAATACTACATGATAGTGTGTAAGAAGTTTTTTTTTTGTTTGTTTTTCTTTTCGTCCCATGTGGTGCTGGGGATTGAACCTAGTGCCTCACGCATGCTAGGCAAGCACTGTACCACTGAGCCACAACCCCAGCCCTAGTGTGTAAGTTCTATAGGGCTGCCATGCTTGTCCTGTCATTCTCGTGTTAGAGAAAGGAAGAAACTATATCCTAATCCTTAGACTCAAGAAAAGATATATATGTATATATATGTATGTTATGGTTATATGTTATGTTATGATTGGTGAGAGACCACTTATTACCAGAAAGTATTTATCAAGTTTGCTTTTTGGCACCAAGACCTTTTTTCATCAAAGTGAATATAGAAAAGATTTGTCATTTACGCACTTAGTTAATGTTAACATTTAAATAGATAACACGGATGAACATGTAATTAACAGAAATTCAAGTGGTTGTTTCTCTTTTAATGTTTTAGCACTTATCTGAAGAATACATTATCAAATTTAAATGAATCTGTGCTACTGAAATTAAGATTTCTGTTGAAGAATTTCGGTCTTGGCTGCTGCAGAGTACTGGTATTTTGAAAGTAACTCATTTACTCAGTGAAAATAACATTCAAATATGGACATTTCAAGACTTCAAAAGAACTTAAATAGATGTGAATGTTTCCCTAACCAATACTTCTCAAGTAACTTGCACAGGCCTAAGACATCTGCAAGTTAATATGTAGTATAGTATAAGTGAACTTTGAAATAGAGTAGTTTGTAATGTAAATGGTTACATTTCAGAGAAATGTATAATAAGTGCTATTTATGAGTATTTGGATGTTTGCAGCTACACAATCGGGACAGATGTCTGGGGAAGGTAAAGCTGGTCCTCCAGGCGGCAGTTCACGAGCAGCATTTCCACAAGGTGGTAGAGGACGGGGCCGTTTTCCAGGGGCTGTTCCCGGTGGGGACAGATTTCCTGGGCCAGCAGGACCAGGAGGGCCACCCCCACCTTTTCCAGGTAAAACTTTTATTAAATTACCATGGATAAAACGTATCTACCTTAATACCTCTTTTCCTTTTCTCTCTTTTTCAAGTAATGCATTATTAATGTAACTTACTCTCCTTGTTATGCTATTTTTGGAATCCAGGAAATTTGATCAAGCATCTTGTTAAAGGAACTCGGCCTTTGTTCCTGGAAACTAGGATTCCATGGCATATGGGGCACAGCATAGAGGAAATACCCATTTTTGGCCTAAAAGGTCTTTATTTTTCTCCAAACTTGCTTGACTTATATATAGAATATTTACATCCGTCTTATTTTCTTACCTCTTAAAAAATCCTTTCAAGACCATTTTTCCTTGTTTCACTTTCTAGCTTGGCATCAGAGTAGAATATAAGGTGGGTGATTTCACTGTAAGAAGTGTATATACACTGAAAGATGGAAAATAAGCACTGTAATCTTTTTAAAGCTTTTGTTTTAGTAATTTTTCTTAAGCATAAAGTAAGCTAGTTATAAATGTAAGAATATTCTTCATCTTTGTAGTTATTAGTATAGTGTTTACGATATGGGTTTTATTTAAAAAGAAAGAATCTTGGTTTATAAGTTGTACTTTAAAAGTAAATTTTGTCATATAAAAGTTAAAATGCCTTTATTATTGAAGTGTTTTTTTCTCTCTCCTTTATTCTATAGCTGGACAGACTCCACCACGTCCGCCCTTAGGTCCTCCAGGCCCACCTGGCCCACCTGGCCCTCCACCTCCTGGTCAGGTTCTGCCTCCTCCTCTAGCTGGGCCTCCTAATCGAGGAGATCGCCCTCCACCACCAGTTCTTTTTCCTGGACAACCTTTTGGTCAGCCTCCATTGGGTCCACTTCCTCCTGGGCCTCCACCTCCAGTTCCAGGTTATGGCCCCCCTCCTGGGCCACCACCTCCACAACAGGGACCACCTCCACCTCCAGGCCCCTTTCCACCTCGCCCACCTGGTCCACTTGGGCCACCCCTTACACTTGCTCCTCCTCCGCATCTTCCGGGACCACCTCCAGGTGCCCCGCCGCCAGCTCCACATGTGAATCCGGCTTTCTTTCCTCCACCAACTAACAGTGGCATGCCTACATCTGATAGTAGAGGTCCACCACCAACAGACCCATATGGCCGACCTCCACCATATGATAGGGGTGACTATGGCCCTCCTGGAAGGTAAGTTTGTATATAGCAGTTAAAGTATTTGATTAATGATAAGAACAGTGATTCTGTGAAATCTATTCTATTGTATAAAATGTAAATATATCATTTCTGCCCTCCAAAGAGATGAGGATTCTAAGTCCTACTTTATTTCACCTGAAAGACACTAGTATAAGATAATTTTGCTTAGACTTGTTCTTTGTGTAGGAAAATTAACATCTTCCATATGGACAAGTAACTATTATCTTTCATGCACATGTTAAAAACTGCTAATATGAATTGGTTTACACTGTTTTGACTAACTAGAATCTATTAAATAGCAATTTATGATTTTTTTTTCTTTTATAGGGAAATGGATACTGCAAGAACACCATTGAGTGAAGCTGAGTTTGAAGAAATCATGAATAGAAATAGGGCAATCTCAAGCAGTGCTATTTCAAGAGCTGTGTCTGATGCCAGTGCTGGTTTGTATATTTCTCCCAGTATTAGTATTTCTTATTTATGTTATTAAGAATTATCTAAAAATTTAAGTGCAGTCTTAAAAATTTATAGTCTTTTTATATTCTGATGTCGTTAGATATCTATTTTAAAAGCATTGAAAGAAGCTGTATGTCACAATATAGTGGAAAGACCCCTAATTTTATTAGGTTTAGATATAAATTCTAACCTTCACTGTTAATGTTTTAGGGACCTATGACAACTCATTTTTTTCTCATATTTGCAAAATAACTTGTTTCACAGAGCTGTAACAATAAATTGTGTTGATTTCATGAACGTAAAAACCTGTTGCAAATTTTGAAGCACACAGAAAAAGATATTATCATTTAAAAGCACATAATTTGGTAAAATGCTTTATCACTTTTATCCCCAAGTGCTTTGATGGCATTTTGAAAACAAAATTTGTTTGACATCAACTGTTTTCCTTTCCCCTATAGGTGATTATGGGAGTGCTATTGAGACATTGGTAACTGCAATTTCCTTAATTAAACAATCCAAAGTATCTGCGGATGATCGTTGCAAAGTTCTTATTAGCTCTTTGCAAGATTGTCTTCATGGAATTGAATCCAAGTCATATGGTTCTGGATCAAGGTAAAACTTTCCTGTCCCATGTCTTTTTAAAGCTGCTAGTTAGCAAAAGGAGAAAGTACTACTGTGTTTGGGACTTTAAAGTATGACTTCGATTTTACTTACCTTTTACTCAGCCGGAGTGAATTTTTTGACTATATCAATCAGGTATTTGCTTAAAATCCTTTAGAAGGCTTTTATTTAAAATAAATTTGTAAGCATTGAAGCACTATATGGCTCCTGTTCACTCATACCTGTAAAAATTGAG
Organism: Marmota marmota marmota; assembly: GCF_001458135.2. Lineage (NCBI taxonomy): Eukaryota > Metazoa > Chordata > Mammalia > Rodentia > Sciuridae > Marmota > Marmota marmota. Next base: position 38,192,556 of record NW_025999853.1, on the reverse strand, counting down.
GCACTATATGATGTAGTCTCTTTTTAGCCTTGTTTTGTACCTCTCCCCTTACTCACTATTCTCTAGCCAAATTGGAATCCCTTCTTTGGGACACATCAAATATTTGGCCATCTCTCTGATTATGTATTTGATATTACTTCTGTTGGGAACCCTTTTCCCTGTCTATATCTTTGGGTCCGTATTCCTTCACATCTCAACTTAATTTGATTTCTAAGGGAAGGCCTTTTATCCTAGGTTAGTCCGTCATATCGTTCTGTTTCTTTCATTGTACTTACTGTAACCTTTTCTTGTTTGTTATTCCCCCTTTTTTCTGACTACAACACATAATGAATGAATAAAAGGGCCTTAGCTATTGTGTTTACTATAGTATATTGTTTCTCATGTTTGAACATTGCCTGGTATGGAATAAATGTTTTTGAATGAGGGACTTATGATTAATCTTTTCTTTAATAGACAATAGTTCCTTTTGAATTAGGCAATCTTGAAATACTGTATATTTTTGACAAGTGGACTTTATCTGGAGATAGTCTTCGTTAAGTTGAAGGAAAGGAATTTGTCTTTGGCGTGGTCTCCAAATTTATTATTATTATCTTTCTGACACAGTGTAAGGATCTTTATATCCAAACAGAAATTTCATAACTAAAGGCCATATCATGCATTTTCTTTATTTTAATACAAAGTAAGAACTTGCACTTTGATCAAGGCTTACTTAGCACCTAATAATGTTTAAATCTAGCTGTTTGGTTCAGAAATGCATGATAAAAAGTATTCTTATTCAAACTAATAGATGGTGGTTATTTATTTTTTTAGCAGTATTGGGAGTTGAACCCAGGGTGCTCTACCACTGAGCTATGTCTTCACCCTTTTTTATTTATTTTGCAATAGGGCTTCTTGCTAAATTGCCCAGGCTGGCCCTGCACTTGAGAACCCCCCCCTGTGTCAGTCTCCCAATTAGCTGGGATTACAGGCATGTACCAACCTGCTCAGCCAACAATTATTATTTTCTTATTTTAAATTTTGAAGATCTAATGGTCTTTTAGGCTTTATACTCTGGTTAAAAGTCTGGTTTTTTTTTTGTGGACTTTTTTTTGTCATTGTTGTTTTTAAAGGCAGCTCATGAAAATATTTCTACTTATAATATACAGTGTGAATAGTATACCAATTCTTTCTACAAGTCCTAATTGTGAGCTTCTCCTCTGCCTTCCCTCCTCCTCCAGATAAACACAGGAAAGTTTCTTGCTGGGCGTGGTCACACACGCTGTAATCCCAGCAGTTTGGGAGGCTGAGGCAGGAGGATTGTGAGTTCAAACCCAGCCTCAGCGAAAGCGAGGTGCTGACCTAAGTGAGACCCTTTCTCTAAATAAAATACAAAATAGGGCTGGGGATGTGGCTCAGTGGTCAAGTGCCCCTGAGTTTAATCCCTGGTACCAAAAAAAATAAAGTTTCTTAATGAGGTATAGTACTCCTGCTAAGTCATATTTTGGCTAGCTAAAAATGTAAAATTGATATTTATATACATTGATCTCTTGGCATCTGTGGGAGGTTGTGTCAGGACCCCTGAAAATACCAGAATCTGTGGTTGCTTGGATTCCTTACATAAAATGGAATATTTGTGTATGGCCCACACTCATTCTTTCCTGTACTTTTTTCCCTCCTACCGTTTACTCCTGTGTACTTTAAAAAACATCCTTACTTTACTTCCAATATACAATACAGTGTAAATTCTGTGTAAATAGTTGTGTTGTATTGTTTAGGGGATAGTGACAAGAAAAAGTCTGTGTTCAATACAGCTGCAATTTTTTATTGGATATGGAAAACCAACTATATAGGTTTAAGAATGTGTTCGTAGGTGGTATTCTTTATGTTTTTAATCCCCACCGTATATTAAGTCATTTTTTAAGTTTTTTATCTAAATAATTATATTCAAGATGTTCTTTAGCTTGAAACATAAGTGCTTTGGTATTTTTTGTCCTTTACCAGTTTGCTTATTCCATAATTGCTATGTGTTTTAAGCTACTAATACAGGTGTGATATATTCTGTAATTTGGCTTCACAATTTTTTGGTGAATAGTTTTAGAAATTAAATTTTGGTTCATATTTATTCATGAGTTAGTAAATTATTGACAGGTCAGTATAGTAAGTCTAAACTATGTTTACAAAGAATTTTTTGCCTTAGGATTTTTTTTAAACACCAAATATAGTAGTTCCCCACTTACCCACAAAGAATATTTTTCAAGACCCCAGTGTATGACTGAAACTCCAGATTGTATTGAGCTCTATGATAATGTCTTTTCTGTCTTTTTTAATTAACTTTTTAATTTATGTATGACAGTGGAATGCATTATAATTCATGTCACATATAGAGAGCACAAGTTTTTTCATATCTTGTTGTATACAAAGTATATTCACACCAATTCATGTCTTCATACATGTACTTTGGATAATGACGACCATCACGTTCCACCATCATTTCTAACACCGTAGCCCCTCCCTTCCCTTCCCACCCCTCTTCCCTATCTAGACTTTGTCTATTCCTCTCATGCTCCCACTCCCTACCCCACTATAAATCAGCCTCCTTATATCAGATAAAACATTCGGCATTTGTGTTTTTGGGATTGGCTAACTTAGCATTATATTTTCTAACTCCATTCACTTGCAGATGCCATGATTTTATTCTCTCTTATTGTTGTGTAATATTTCATCATGTTTCTTTTCTGTCTTAATTAAGCACATACCAAACACTGTGTGTGTGTAACTTTTGCATTTTGAGATGTGATACCAAAACACAAATATCTTCACAATTTCACAGGCTCTTACTGTGGAGCTTAGCAATCTCAGCATGATTTTTCTTTCCTTATTAAGTCAGTAACTTTCACCTTTTCACTTAACCATATCTGAATTTCACTTGGAGCTGTTATTAAATAAAAGTTGCTTACTTAACTCAGTGCTGTAATACCATGACACTTGGTGTTATAACTTAAGATAGCTACTAAACGGACAGGTAGTATGTACAGTCTTCATGTTCTGCAGAAGGGGATGATTCACATCCCAGGTAGGATTTAGCAGGACAATGTGAGATTTCATCACATACTTCAGAATGGTGTGCAGTTTGAAACTGTAATCCTGACTGTGGTTGACTGTGGGTAACTAAAACCACAGAAAGTGGAACCACATATAAGGGTTGGGGGAGGACAACTGTACTATATTTTTCAGTTATGGAGAGCATTAATCCAGTAATTTCTTTTAGAAGACGTGAACGATCAAGAGAGAGGGACCATAGTAGATCACGAGAAAAGAGTCGGCGTCATAAATCCCGTAGTAGAGATCGCCATGATGATTATTATAGAGAGAGAAGCAGAGAACGAGAGAGACACCGGGATCGTGACCGAGACCGAGACCGAGAACGTGACAGAGAGCGAGAGTATCGTCATCGTTAGAAGGTGGGTATTCCTTGTTCCCGTTATATTTAGCATGTGCATTATTAACAGTCATTATAACTCCAAGGCTGTTGTTTATACAGTATATATCTACATATAAATGGTCCAAGTACTTGTTCTGAATTTAAAATTCTGGAAACATCTGAGAAAACAGGTAAGTGATCACAGGTAAAAATTTTGACTTTTGTTCTTGAATGTTGTATTAATTGTTTTTAGATTTCAGATCACTAATGGTATTAAAGCAAGAAAAATAATCAAGAGGACTCATTGTGTACTTCTAAAATCTAAAAATCGGAATTTTTGTAATCACATACATAGTTTGCATGTGATTTAAAGTATTAAAAATATCAGGGAGTCATTTCAGATATAAATATTATGTGCTTGGATTTTAAAAAATAAGATTTCTGTACTTCCTTGAACTAACTTCATTTGTCCCTAAAACTTTTGAAGAAAATCTAACACTATAATAATTTATAAAAGGATGTTTTCTCGTCATGGAAAGAGCTTTTTTCTTTAGTATTTTTTTTTTAAAGACACTTTTTCTGGCATCTGATTTTTGTTTTTAAAAGAAAAACATTATCCTTTAATTTGCAAAGAAGATGAAAAAGTTATTTAATTAAAATGGGGTTCAGGGTACATACACCAAAATTTTTAATTGTGTCATGCCATACATCCCAGGTTAGAATAATCTTATAATAATTTCCTTTGATGTTTCATTCATAAACCATAATCATTGTCTTTTTTTTCTGTATTTTAAACTATTTCTTGTACATTTTTCATAAAGTGAGAATTGTCTGTTTATGCTTCATTTTCACATGTAATTTTATTTTTATATTTGTGAATAGCATTTTATCCATGTGAAGAGTGTGGGGAGGTCACTATAAGTCTTGTGCTTAAGACACGAAGGTTATTCTGTAAACAAGATATTTTTTCTTCATATGTTGGTGGCATATACAAATTAAATTAGGCTTAAAACAAACCCCTTATAAGTAAATAAGTGCAATTCATGGGAAACTTACTGAAAATTCAGCAATGGTAATAGTTAGTATTTAAATTGTAATAGGCATATATCAGAGATTTTATCAAGTGTATGTAATTCTGTAACAGAAGAGAAATTTCTTTAACCATAACACATATATTAGCAAACAAAATCATTTTTGAATAATACTTATAGGAAATAAGTATTTAAAACATTTTTATGGAACACAGATAAGCTATTACACTGTTTGCAATTTTAGGGACTTTTAAAATGAGAAGGCCCATTTTAATACTTTTTTTCCTTGCATTTTGAATATGCAGCTTGGATATTTTTCAAAATTTTATTTTTTATATAGTTCTATGTATTGTATTACAAAATTTAACATGCCATTCTCAAAGCATTCCTTTAATATGAAACAAAACATCTTTTATTTTAAAACTAAGCTTATTGAAATTGATATTTGTTTTGGATGTGAAAATTGAATGTTGTGCCTTGAAAATCTAAATAGTAAATTTTAAAGATGTAGCTCTCCCCCACACACACATACACACACACAAGTTGAATACCTCTGATCCTTTCCTATGAAAAATTCTTATTGTCTAGCAGTTGATTAAGGTGAATTGTTGCCAGGGTATAACTTGCAGTGTTTAACTGTATTATCCTTTTCATTTATAGAAAGGTTTAAATTCTACAACTTGAATCTTTATTTTTTTTTTTTCCATAAGACTTTATAAGTTGCCACCAGTTTTCTGGTTACCAAAGGCATGATAATGAAACTTGAGAACATTTTCAAAACTGGATGTGCCCATCAAAGGGGTCTCTAAACCAGTTTATACCCAAAGTTAATTAGGGATAGTTTTCATACCGGTTTTAGTAAAGCTAGTGAAGTCAACCAAGTAAATTCCACCTGAAAAGTCCATTGATTTTAAATACTTTGAATTTATATTTCAGTAATGAGTGCACCAAAACAGATCATGACTTGAGTTTCATAACATTCAGACATTAACTATGAATTCCTAACGTGAAAACTATTGTTGACATTTTTCTTAATCCCTGATGTACCATGCCAGAATTTCCATGTTGTTTGTACATTAATCAGAATTGAGTTGTAATATTGTAATGCTTCACTTGCTTCATCCAAGCAAAACTTTACATAAGCATTTCCATTGCAAAAAAAAATTCTGTTATTCTGGATTATTGTACCTTTGCTATACCAAACATTATTTATTATGGAAGTAGACATGAATTAAGGGAATGGGGACTGGGATTATATTCAAGTGAAAAACTTCTTTAAAAAAGATTTACAAATTTCGTTACTATTATAAGGTCTATTGTGACCTGTTTAGAAGTTTTTAAATATGAGTCCTTTTGAGCTTTCATGTAAATCTTAAATGGAATAAAATGAATAAAGTGACTTGAAAGCTAAAGTGAATGTCAGTAGTAAGTCTGTATACAAATAAGTAATAATGTAATCTATTATTAAAGAGATGATGAATGGCTAAACGGGCAAGTTCTTAATTTAACTGGAAACAGTGATGTTGGCAAGCTGTTAATGTCTGTCCCATCTTGGTTTTTTTGTGTTTGAACTGTTGGGTAATGTTAATTACATTCTCATTTTTAAAATGTATTAGTTTTTCTAAAAGCATTTAATATTAAGTTTGAGTAGATAATATTTCAATGAGGAAAATATCAATATTGTAAATTTCAGTATGTAAATTGTGTTTCATATTCTGTAATTTTTGCCTCTATTCTCAGACCACTCTGAGCAAAATAAAAGTGATTTAAGATTGTACACTTATTACAAAAATAACTTTACATTCATTAGTTATTTTATTTTAGGTTTTATTCCTTATTACTTGTTTGAAACAGGCCTACTCATCAAATTTCTGTTTGTAATTCAGTTTTTGCATGCTGAAGAGTAATGAAAGCAAATTGTATTTTTAAATTTTCTTTATTTCACTTTCCTGCTCTCTAATTTATGAGGTTTTATATATTCTCAAATAATTATCCATTTCCTTGATAAAAGTTTTTAACATTTGTGTATCAGGTCTGGATTAGTAACTATACTTTTCCTTGACTATGAGATTACTTCTACCACAAATAACATGTCTTTAGATTTTATTACTGCACAGGAAGTAGGGTGCTTTGCATTGCTTATTCTGCTTATTATAGTTTTGTTGATAATTGGGGGAAAAAGAAAAAGCCAAAAGAATTAAAATTTTTTATGTTAAGGTGTTTTAATCTGCTTAGAAATTAGTGTTAAATTGAGCCATTTGTGGAAATTACATTCTCTTGGTTGCCTGATGAATGATAACTGGTTGTAATAAGATGTAAAAATTATTTCTGAAATTCTTAGGTCATCTGAGATCTGCCTAAATATTTCCCAGCCCTGTGTTTCCTTGTGCCTTCTCAAATAGCTTAACTGCTCTACTTCATTTGGATATGCTAGCTCTAATTTCGTTAGTTCTAATTTCTCTTGCTTTTAGTGTTATTTGCAAAACCTGTCTGACTACACAGCTATCTTACTCAAAGTGACGAGAGAGGCCAGGAAGTGATCCCTTTAATGGATGTATAGTGTGTTTTGCTCACTGTGGTTTAAGAATATACTTTTGTTTATAAATGAATAATGTTCCTTGTTAAAAAAAAAAAAAATTCAATGCCAATGTGAGTCAACTTGCTCTCACCCTCATCTCAGTGTGAAATTTACTACCATTGTTTTAGTTTGTAAATTAGATTGTTTTGAATAAATAATGTGTTGAATGACTATTTAGTTAGCATTGTTTTAAAGAAAACCTGATAACCAGTTGGGGTAAGGATGCCATTGATGCTATCCAAATTTATGAATTTGCCGTGGTAGCATGTTTTAACTCACAGTGAATTCTAAATAACAAGCAGCTTGTTTGGAAATGTCTATTTTGTGAATCTTTGGAACAAAGCTGATTTTTCTTTGTGATGGGGTTTATTTCTAATATTCAGTAAGTTGCCTAGAGCAACAATTGTATATGTGTTTAATTATAGAGTAGTAAATATGTTATAGTTGAAATGAGGTAAGTACCATGTCCAGAGGTAGAAAGGTAAAAATAGGAAATGTGGTAGCAAGGAACTTTTTGTAAACATCTACAATAAACAGAATGGTTTTTGTATGATGTTCTAGTCACTATAAGAAGAAACTACATATCTGTTAACACGTATTTAAACACTTTTTTTGCCCACCTTAGAGTCTTTTTAATTAAATATATTAACATGGAAACCTATAAAAGTGCTCTAACAAATACACCTTAGAGCATTTTACTTAACAGTTGAATTTACCGTGAGTTTAATATACTAATGCTAACAAATTTGCTTAGATAAGTTTCTAACAGAAACACTCATAATTTGAGTTGTTAATAATGGGTTGATTTTACATTATCTGAAAATGCAGGTACTTCTCTGTGTATTAAGATTTTACTTAGTGGTCACTTTAGTCTGTAGAGTGGTAGATTTCATTTGTCTTTTTTAGGTAAAGCAAGTAATTGTGTGACTTTGACAATGCAGATTTGACCAGATACTATTCTGAAAACATGGGCATTGAATGTATTTTTCACTTTGAAGCTTCTTTTTGATATCTTTGTTTATGTAGATGTTTACTTAGATATTTGAGACTATAATATGAAATTGGATTATTGGAAATGGGTTATGTTGCCTTCAAATTTGCCTCCTTTTGAGATTGTAAAATTTGTATTTCCAAGTGGATAAATGTAAAAGTGTTTAGGAATAGAAACAAATACTTAAATTATCCCCCAAATTTTATGTGCGTATGGTGAAAATTAGAGATTTATTAATAGTAAAGACTTAAATCTGTAAGTATAATCATGCAAAAGATGAGTGCTTAATTCTGGATAAAAATGTGTATTGTAACTTAAACGGATTCTCTATATTAAAAGTAATAAAAATTTCCATTTGGAGTAATACTGATTGATATAAAATTGCAGTACATGCCTCCTCCTTCCACTTCTGAGTACTTGGGAGTGAATCTAGAGGTACTCTACCACTGAGCTACATCCCCTTCCCTTTTTATTTTTCACTCTTGAGATAGGGTTTCACCAAGTTGACAGGTGTAGTATAAGTTGTCCTTATACTACACCTGTCATAGAAGGGTTGAATATTTTTGTTTTGCTATGATTTCAAAATATTTTTTCCTCTTAATGACCTGCTGTGGGCTTATTTTTATTGTTGTTTTTCTTCTTCATCCTTTTCAGCAAAATTAAAAAAAAAAAACAGGGAGGCTGGGTTTGTGGCTCAGTGGCAAAGCACTTGCTTAGCCTGTGTGAGGCACTGGGTTCAATTCTCAGTACTGCATATAAATAAATAAAATAAAGGTCCATTGACAACTAAAAAAAAATTAAAATAGGGAGATAGTATACTTTTGCAGTAAGATTTATGAATTTCCTAATAATACTTTTTTTTTTTAAATACATATACATTGCAGGGCTGGGGGTGTTGCTCATTGGTAAGGTGCATGCTTAGCATGCATGAGGTCTTGGGTTCAATCTCCACCCCATCCCGCCCCCAATACTTTGCAAGTAATAAAAATAAAACTTTTGATAGTAGACATTTTATATTTTTTTCTATGAAATAATTCCACTAAATAAGCTTCATCAGCATAAGATGAAGGAACATTAAAACGGTAACATTGGAAATGACTTACGTGTATCTAAAAAATTATAGGCATATAGACACTATTTAGGAGAAAAAGACCACAATTATAACATCTGGTTTTTCCTTTTAGTTTTAAAATAAGTTGTTATTGCTGGGCAGTATGAATACATACATATGTGTGTTGATGTTCTTAAGATACTTCCTAGTTAGGGGGAGAAAGAACATAAAAGATAAAGACATAAAGATAAATTTATAGTTGTGACAGAAATTAATTGTAGAGCAAAAGTATTTTAAAATTACTTTTACTTAGTATTGAACATTGTGCCCTTTGGACGCTTAAATCACTTAAAAACTTTGTTGTTTCTGGGAACACTTCCAAATTAAATGAATGTTTCTTTTGTGAACTCTACATGCCGTTTGCTTACATATGTATTCTTGAGACTTTGGTTTATCAATTTTATTGTTTTTTTTTTTTTCTTTATGTGGGTTTACAATGAAGTTTATCATTGTAGATTCCGATTCCCATTTAGCTTGTTTTTGGTTAGTTTATGCTTCTATATTAGATATTTTGAAATAGGTGGAATAGAGTGAAAGTAAAGTAAATGTGTCAAGTTTGTATTATGTCTAAAAGATTTGTATGTGGATGTCATATTTATTTAATGTCCATATTGAACTATTTATAAATTTTGTAACATGGAACACCATTTGATTTATAACAATTACAGAAGTTCCTGTATGCTGTCAAATAGTTGATTTGTAAAATTTATTGCATTTTATATCCAGTTTAGCATTGTTAAATGAATTAATATAGAATTGATATGTGGGTGAATGAAATCTACATTAAAATCATCCAAACATTTTTCCATTTATTTTTGTAGTATACATATTTTAGAAAATGACTTATGACTGTTTTCCATCATCATAGAAACAGTAGCTGCTATATTTTAATTTGTCTTAGTCATTAAATTTCAAAGGCAATAATATCTAAGAAGAATGTAATTAATGTCTCATTTTTTAATTATCAAATAAATTGGGAGCATTTCTCCACCACACAGGCGGCTACTGTTTCATTTAATTCTTATTTTGTGCTAGAATACATAACAGTGAAGTAGATGCACGACTTGTGTATGTATAGTTAAGCCAGCGTTTTTCTGTGTATGATGGGGAATAGCAAAATCTACATCACAAATTTTGACACATTACAGCTGAAGGAAGAGGAACAACTTCCAAGACAAAACAGTCTTCATGGGGGAAAATGACGCTTGTCCAGCAGTTTGCTTCTTGTGATTGAACTGAACCTGTAAGGATTCATGGATAAACTGAACAGGAATAGATCTGAATAAAGCAAATCTGCATAAATGGTAACCAGTAGCTCTACTTTTATTTTTTATGTTGCTTAACTGTTTTATTTGAAGGAAACCTGTGTGATTTAAAAAGTTAATAGCTTTTGCAACTTTATTACTGGTTATATACATTTGGCCATTATAATGTGCAAGCAATTGGAAAAAAAAGTCAAGTATATGCTTGTTTTTATAGTAGTTTGTTCTTGTTAAAAATGTTCATATGATAATGTCTGTAAACAGCACCACTTTGATTACAATAGATGTAGTGTTGTAATAAACTGTTTAATGGGGCTGATGTGTAAAGCTGTTCAAGTTATTTGATGTTTACACCTCAGGGAAAGTCTTGTGTTCAGCAATATCTAAAGATAATGTTACTATGACAACATTTTTACTGTCCTTTAAAAAAAAGCATTGCAATAGCGGTTTTGGATATGCATCAATCTAATCTTGCGTTCAGTGAATTAAACATAACTAATTAAGTGTCTCTTGCCCTTGATTTTGATATTAGAATAGGTGATTACATGGATATTTAATATTTCTATATTCTGCTTTTCTAGCTGTTTTTACCTAGTTAGCTTGTGACTTTGCTGAATGGTATGTAAACTTGTAAAAACTGAAATTTGACAGACACAACAAATCCCATCAATGCATTAGGGGTCAAAGAATGTTGAGGTTTTAACATTTTAGAAAAGTCTCACACATATTTGCTACAGTAGTGCAGTTTAATTACAACACAGGTGTACTGAAACACTTAATTGTGAACTACTAGCATTGAAGTGAGATTTTGAATTCTGATTTGATGCTATAGTGATTTACTGATTTTTATTGATGATGCTTATGGTTTAACTTTGAAGCCATAGGCAGTGTAAATACAGTCATGCAGCAGATAAATGTAGGAAGAGCCTTGGTTTTATTTTCCAGTTGGTACCAGTTTCTGAAGGATGTGAAGTTGTATTAACATTGGGTTGTTTTCTCCAGTGTAATGGGAGATTATAGATGTACGTGTCTCTACAGTTGAGAAATTCTATATATTTTTGTGCAGCCTGTTGATTTCATGCTAGAGTTAATCAAAGATTCCCCCCCCCCCCCAAAAAAAAAAAAAAAAC
>NW_025999853.1:38169446-38181036 GCF_001458135.2 Marmota marmota marmota | reverse complement strand
AAAAAAAAAAAAAAAAAAAAAAAAACCTGCCTTATATGAAGGCCTACATGAAAAGCATCTGGCTTACACATGTTCTTAATTGTAGGATTAGCAGAGACCAGGTCATCAACTGGATATTTTTATGGAAAGATAATTCTGAATCACTATTTCAGAAATTTGAGTTAAAATTCTTAAACAGGCTAATTTGTTTTTTTAATATATTTTTAAGATCTGATAATCTTTGAGAGACCTTTGGAATAGTACACATTGGTTTTTAAAGTATGGCCAAATTTTAGGACAATGCTTAAACATATTTAGGTACCATAGCTATTACCTAATGTGCAACCATACAAGCCCTCTAGAAATTTGCATTGCCTTTCTTCAGTTTTGTCTTGTCTGCTTTCAAACTACTCACAAAATTAGCTGTTTCAAATTATATTTTTACTAGTTTTATATTTTGTGAGTGGAGTATTTGTGTAAGGGATCATTGGTGTTTACCAGAACTGTTTGCTCTCAAAAATGATTTTTAAAGTATTTTATCTTGTTGAAAATGTAGTTGCCTTTTTAACATTATTTGAAAGTTGTATCAAAATCTGTTTTTTTGTTTTATGTATAGGTGTTGTAAGTTTTTGTCATTTCTTAAGCTTTTTTATATTTTAATTACAATGCCCTAATGTGAAGAAGTTTGGACTTACATATATTACAAGGGAAATTAGTTTATAGTAAGATTAAAAGGTAAGTAAAATGTCCACGAGAATAAAATTTTCTCTGAATAGTTTAAAAATGAAATCACAAAAATCTCTACTTGAAGTGAAACTGGAAGTTTTGTACTAATTTAATCCTTCATCTACCTTTTCATTTTTTTATCAGTGGAACCTTTTAATTGTTCCTTCTATATTATTCTTCTCCCTGCTTGGCTTACTTCATTACATGACTTTTGTTGCAGACAGTGTGAGTGTACTAGATTTGTTTGCTTCTATCTAGTCTATCGTTTTAAGTGTTGTCAGGAGGACTTTTGGTTTGACCAAGTAGTTTTGCAAAGTCTTTCTCCACCTGGAAACATACGAATGTATAGCAGTAAAGCTAAAAATTGCAAACCTTGTTTTATTTGTCATACCCCTTCTGTTGTTTATGAATTGATGTTATTTGAAAGCTTTTTTTTAATGTTAAAAACAATCCAAAGAGAGAAATCTTTACAAAGACGCCAAAAAAAAAAAAAAGTGAGTGTCTCAGAGACCTTTTTTTTTCCCTTAATTTATAATAACTAGTGGACATGAAAACAAAACTTGAGTTGAATTTTGAGCCATAGCATTTGTTTATGCTATGCAGTCACATTCCTTTTCAGCTAGTGGTAAAATTATGGACGAGTGATAACAGCACCTGAATGGTATTGCTTCTGAAGCAACACTTTGAATTGAATGTGTTTGCTTTTGGCTAACGGAAATATGTTGTGGAAAGGATATTCCAATGTGAATCTACATGTATTTATTTTATTTTGTTAGTTTTGTTAAGATTTGAAATAACTTGCCATGGCTGTTGATCATAGGTTAACCAATTTAATGACCCCTTTACCGGAATATTCTTAAGCAGTTAACTACAATTTGAATTTCACAAATTACTTGTAGCTTAAGGTATTATTTTCATTTGATTCTCCTATGGAGAATGTTGCTTTACTTTTTTACTAGTTTAAGGTCAGTTCTAAAAATAAACATGGAGGTTTTAATGAATGTTGTATAATATTTTATAGTGAAGGGGAAAATTGTTGAAAGGGTAAAGACTTTATCTTTCCCTTAATGTATTTAAATGTGCCAATAACCTAACTACACACTGTTTTATATAATGACATGCTACTATAAAACTTTTCTGTTGGAGTGCTCAACATTTTGGTTTTCTAAATGGTCATTGCATTTTCTGTATCTTACAAGGTGGCTCCGATTTTGTGTTTCAAGCTTCAGCTTAATTTATTTTAAGAGGAAGTTTATGTTCTAATTCTTTATTGAGAATATAGTATTGATATTCTCACTGTTTTGTTGGTAATTGTTTTTTAAATTTTATTCATTGAGTTCATTTGCATCCCATAGTCTCTGTAAATGTTTTCCCCTGTTGTATGTACTTAAATACACGCTTATCCATTGTACATATTAGTCATTTTTTGTGGTAATATATAAGTGGGATTTTTGTAGCAAAGCATTCTATTTTTCTGTTCTTAAAGTGTGTGTGCGTGTGTGGTGATTTTTTGTTTGTTTTTTTGTTTGTTTTTTTAACATTAACCTTCAGTTTAAACATTGTTGTACTTATTTTTTAGCAACTTGACTCTTAGAAGCCTTAGACTAGTTTTTAAATATATATTCAACCAAAAATTATAAATTTATTAAGATGTGGCCTTACATATGGCATTCTTTGTATTATAATATGAGATGTTTTATTTAGAGAAATCAAGATTCAGGCCTAAAATTTTGTCTTAAGTTGAAATGGAAAATGTGTTAAAATGTCTAGGCTTCTGGGAGGAAGTTCTTATAATCTTCTTTCTTGGCATTAGAAAGAAGCAATATGAATTTTTATGAATATTCAAAATATTCAGGCAATTGTATTGTCAGATTGATTTAGATTTGTGTTAACCAATGTTTCTTTAAAATTTCAGGTTGTTGGAATTCACTATCTGAGTATATAGGTATATGATTTTTGTATGGGATGTATAAATAAACACTTGGTTACCTACAGATAGATTTCAATGTTTAAAGACTTCCTGCTGCATTAATTAACATTGTATGGGAGGCTTTAAAAATATTAGGTAAATTTAATTGAAGTCATACAAATCTTGATATGGTATTTCTGGATAGTGAACACTACCAGTTTTTCATGTGGGAGTATCCTAAAACTCCACCATGGGTGTAAATGTTGTACATTAATTTCCTAATTGGACAGACCCTGCATTTAGTTTAAAAAAAATTCATTTTGAAGGTGTGTTTTTTGTCACACTGTTATTGCGTAACACTTCTCAGCATTCTGTAAGTTAAATTATTTCAAAATATAATGGTAAATTCATGTTTGTTTATTTTTTTACTTTGAAAATGTAGTACTCAGGTGGTATTTAATGGGAAATGATCCTTTGAGGTAAATCATAATGTATTCTAAGGAATGCATCTATAATATTGATGACTTTAGCCTTAAAAAAAGGTCTATTATTCCTTCTTCCTCTGCATCCCATGGTGTATTAGCAAAGTAGTTTACAGCCCGGTACAGCCTTACAAAGTTGTTTTACAATTTTTAATGGAAAGTCCTTAAAAAACAAACAGACAAAAAAAAATTGTATCATATTACCAGTATCCGTGGATTACTGAATCACAGTTTGTAAATAATTTGTCTAATATCAGAAGGCCAAAGAAAGTCTTAAAATTTTAGCTATTGACTATGGTGACTTCACAATAAGATTTCTGTGCAAAAGGTAAGGTGATTTTTGATCAAATAGACATCTTTTTGATGTCCATGAGAACTACACTTCCATATTAGCTTCTATTAAAAAGCTTTTTCACATTTTATTAAAATGTTTGTAATTGCAATTTTGTGTTTAATGTTTATTTTTGTCTTTTCTTTTCTTTAGCATTTAGGTGACTGTTCAGCAGTTTGCTATATGGCCATTGTTGGCCTTAAACTGCACTAGTAACAAGCATGGTATTTATCTTGTATTGAAAATAAAACAAAATTTTGATAATACTTGCAGTTTGTCCTGTTTGATTTATAATTTGTTAAACATTGTGTATGGAGTATTTCTGTTTGTTTTGGTTTGGTTTTGGTACCAGGGATGGAACCCAGGGGTGTTTTAACCCTAAGCTACATCCCCATTCCTTCTTCCTTATTTTTACTTTGAGACAAGGTTTCTCACTAAGTTACTGGACTATCCTCTACCTTGTGATCCTCCTGCTTCAGCCTCTGGAATCACAGGTGTGTACCACCATATCTAGCTATCATTGTGTGTAGTTTTGAGTACTATTGGGTAATATGAAGGGTAACATAATTGGACTTTACATTTTGTCTTTAAGGCAGCCTTCTTGGAGACTTTCAGTTCTTTGCTGGCATTTTGATGCTCTTTCAAGTAGATGGTATGTGGTTAGAATTAAGATGAAGGAATTCAGAAAGTCTGTAAACTGTTTTATTTGTAAATCTAAGATTCAGATTTGCCCAGTTTTAAGGGATTATTAAATTAACTAAAAATGCTTTTATATTTATTATTTATTTATTTTAGTTTTCGGTGGACACAACATCTTTATTTTTATGTGGTGCTGAGGATCGAACCCGGGTCTAGCCCGTGTGAGGTGAGCGCTCTACCACTGAGCCACAATCCCAGCCCTTTAAAAATGCTTTTAAACAGTGACATATTTGTTATTTCAATGAGAGAGAAAGAATACGTGCGGGGTGGGTGGGGGGAGTTGAATCAGGGTCCAGATGACTCACCTGCAGGCTTTAGAGTATGTTGAAGATTAGTTCTGAGCAATTAAAATTATCATTTGAGAAAGGAAGTTATCATTAGTGGAGTCTCTTTCAGTGCTTACATTAAAGTTGTGGGTCAGGTTTTGTTAGGTTCTATGTTACTCTTTTTTCTCCCCCTGATTGTTTTCTATGTTGTTATTATACGTTTACATTTTAAAGAAGGTAGTGTTCATTAATCCCACTTGGATTAAATTGAGATTTTTGTCTGTAGCCTACAGAGGCAGAGAACATTTAACCATAATAAAAGATGGCTGAGAGCAATTTTGACCAAATGCCACCCAAAACTCCAGGAGTCAGTCAAGGCCTGATACAGTATAACAAGGAGATACTAAAAAATTATTATTCTTCTTTTTAAGTTTTACAAGGAGATTTTTTTTAAATAGAGGATTGATAGTTTCCCCGGTCTTCCTAGTTTTGTTTCTCAACAAATACATGAAAGAAGAATTGTTAATAGTAAGTGTTTTCCATTGCTATCCTGGGTCTTTGTCTCCCTTTTATATTTCATTAACAGAATTCTTGGGTTTTTAAATGGCACATCAGTTCTGATCAGCTGTTGTCAATGCTAGATAAGATCTATACATTCCTGTCCTCCACACAGGGGCATTCTACCAAGTAATCTACATTTCCAGCCATTTTCATTTTGAGACAGGGTCTTGCTAAGTTGCCCAGGCTGGCCTCAAACTTGGGACTCCCCTGCCTCAGCCTCCTGGTTTGCTAGGATTGATAGGCAGGCACCAGGCACCATCATACTTTTATTTTATTTTTACATTCTTTTCAAAAGTCCATACCCCACTTACAGGAGAACTTCAGTAGATAGAATTTATTTCCTTAATGTAGATCTGAATTAAGACTTGGAAAAAAGGAAGGAAGGTACCTTTCTAGGCAAAAAAAGAGATTTGGAAAAAGACCTTTCGGCAGGAGTATGCTATTAGTAGGAATTGAAAGAAGAAGGGGGTGAAGAACATAGCCTGAGTGGAAACTCAGCAACAGGCAAGGCCTAGGGCTTGTAAGTCACATTTAAGACTGTCCTAAGAATGCTGTGGAATCCTTGGAAGTGAGTAAAGCATTTCAAGTAGATTCGTTGCAGATTAAATTGGGAAGGAAGTAAATAAGGTAGTCTAATGAGACTTTTGGAGAGTCTTTAGAAGAAAAAAAAAAGTTGGTTGAAAGACCTAGGAGGCAAAATCAACAGGATGCTGTGAAAATTAGGCTATGAGAAGGTAAGATGATGACTTGGAGCTTGTATAATAGTGTGCCATTCACTCGGGGCGGGGGGGGGGGGAACACCAGAAAAACATTGGGCAGTGGTATGAATTTTGTACATTTGCATTCCAAGAAATAGTTATTAATAGCCATAAGATTCTGGAATTGAGAAGAAAGTATAGGTTAAAGCCTTAATTTTGTAGCCTGAAATAAGGGAGTTAAAATAGAGAAGAAAACATCCCAATATGGGATGAGTCTGTAAAGGGGAATCATGAGGAGTTCATGTTTGGTGTGTGAAGCAAACTGAATGATACCAAAAACAATAGCATCAAAACAAATAGTGTCAAAAGTAGCTTTGGGAACAAAGAGGAACTTCCCTTGGAAAAGGATACAAAATATGGAAGGTTGTGGGCTTGTAGTAGGTGGTAGAAACTTTAAAAATGTTTATATTTGGTGATTTCTATTTGAAATAGAAGTTGAGAACATTGTTATGTGAGTATGGCTTAAGTTTGCAAGAGGTAGGATTTGGGGACTCAGTGAGTGTATCTAAGCTTGAACACTCCATTTTTGTGGTGGCAGTCCAGTTAGTAACATTTTTTTCCACGAAAGGAGTTATAATAGCCATAAGATTATATAGTAGTTATAATAGCCATAAGGGTGAATAAACCTGTGGGATGAGGAAAGTAATAATTATCTTACTAATATTACAATTTAGTGATTGTCAACCCATCTACAAAATAGAATCACCCATGCCCTCCCCTCTTGGGTCAAATTGCCATTCTGCATTACTTAAAAATTGATTTTGTACTTGCTAACTCACTAGTTTAGACTACTAAAATAGGTTAAGATAATGTTCTACTTTTACAAAGGCAGCTCCAAGGGACTGGCAAGAATGGGTGAGTAGAGATTAGAATAATTTTATGATGCCAGTTTTCCAGTTAAACTTTGTTCATCCTGAAACTGTACACACTTGGGAATATATTTCTTATAAATGTTTGTTTTTACATATCTTGAACACCTACTCTATAAGGTGCTGTTAGATGCTTACATGTATACAAGACCTTAGCAACTTAGTGGTACCTTTTTTGTTATTTAAAAAAAAAAAAGTCTGATATAAATACTTGTACAGATTCTATCTATATAATATACCTATCTATTAAGAATATAAGGTAGACAGGTATAACTAACACTTATGGGGAATTTGGGCCCTACATGTAAACGCTGAATATCATCCCAGTATAGTATAGAAACTTGGGCCCTGTATATCACTTTAGTAAAGCATCTTTCATCCTAAGAATTAGCAAGCAATTTGCACAAACTGGAACAATAAAAAGCTAGTTATGGCTAGCTTTTCAGAATTAATAGCATATCTTAGTTTATTCATTATGAACACCAGTCTTTGAAATCATTTATATACAACTCAAAAATTGATCCAGGAATGCTGGCAGCCATTCTACTCCAAGTGAATGAGCTCAAATAATTTATGAATACATGTATTTGCACACAAAGAGATTGTCTATCTACAAAGTTCCATAGCGACCCATTTTACATTGTTTTCAATAAATGATCTAATTGATCTAAATACGTGAGTGGACACTAAAAGGAAGAGGAGCATGAATGGTCTAACCTCTTTTATTACCTAAAGTTGGCTTCTAAGAGTTATTTCCCCCGTTTACATACAAAGGACGGAGAACATGCCCTCTTATCAAACTCAGCCAGTCTGGTGCTTCATCAGTTAGTGGGGACAGTTAAAGCAAGGAGTCATAAGTGCAAGTTGAAATTCATTTCTTACACCTTTGATATGCTTTGTTGTTTCTTTTCCCTGATATTTAAAAAAAAAAAAATTGGGGGCACTCTTGGTGTTCTTATTCAGTTAAGTCTTAATGTCAGTTTCCACATATATATTTTCCAATTCAGACCTTTCTTCCAAACTAGCATTTTAAATGCCAAGGCTGAATTTTTTTTTAAAGAGAACTTTGTAATATTCATTTTTTAGTTTTCAGTGGACACAACATCTTTATTTTATTTTTATGTGGTGTTGAGGATCAAGCCCAGCTCCCTGCGCATGCCAGGCAAGCCCGCTACCGCTTGAGCCACATCCCCAGCCCCTGAATTCTTAAATCTTTTACCCTCTCACCCCCTTAGCCCAGTGCCTTCTCCTATAGCTAACATCAGTACCTTCATTTCAGTGGCTTAGGCTCAAAACTTGCTCTTGATTCCTCACATCTCACATAGAAGTCTTGGACATGCCATCAGAGAATGCTTAGGACCACTTAATACTATCCCCACTGTTTTCTGCCTTTGCCACCATATACAGTCTGTTCTCAGAATAGTTGTCAAGACTTTTTAATCTGCTTTAATCAGCTTTCCCCATTTCAGAGTAAAATCCCTATCAAGTTCTTCTGTACTCAGTTCATCCCAGCCACTGTGACTTTTTTTTTTTTTTTTAAACAAGCCAGGCATACTCCTCCCTCAAAGTCTTTGAAGGAGACATTTCACCTACCTGCAAGTTGTGGATATCTGCATGTGACAAGTTCTCAATGAGATTTATTTTCACCTTTCTATTGAAATATAAAACCTACTTAGTCTTCTCTTTTTTCTGCTTTATTCACTTTTCTGACCATATCTTGGGTTTTGTCCGTTTGAATATAAATCTCATGAAAGCAAGGATCTTGTTAAATTACAGTGTCTATCGGTGTGTGACATAAATACTCAGCAAATATTTCAAAAGAATGAATGCCCTTTTAGTTGTACCATATTTTGTTAACTTAAACTTACTGCAGTTTTGCTGTTAGTTTGGGGGTTTTGTTTGGTGGTGCTGGAAATCAAACCCAGGTCACAGGCTAGGCAAGCACTATACAACTGAGCCACACCCTTAGTTAGCCACCTCATTTTTTTAAGTTGTAAAAAATATATCACATTTGGGGCTGGGATTGTGGCTCAGTGGTAGAGCGCTTGCCTAGCATGTGTGAGGCACTGGGTTTGATTCTCATCACCACATAAAAATTTCAAACAGCTAATAAAAAATTTTTTAAAAAATCACATTTTAGCTTCAGGTCTCACTAAGTTGCCCAGGTCGGCCTCTAATTTCTGATCCTGCTGCCTGAGCTTCTCAAGTAGCTGGGATTATAGGTATGTACTACCATGCTTTGCAAGTTTTTAACTGTTTTAAGTGTGTAATTCAATGGTACCAAGCTTATTCATAATGATGTATAACCATCACCTCCCCCCCCATTTCCAGAAATAACTACCCATTTCTACTGTAGCCCCAGCCCTGGCAACCTGGATTATACTTCTCCACAGCTTACGTACTCTAGGTGTCTCATATAAATGCAACCATATAGTAATTATCTTTTGATGTCTGGCCTATTTGACTTTGCATAAAGTTTTCAAAGTTCATTTTGTAGTATGTAAATATAGAATTTAATCCCTTTTATGGCTGAATAATATCTTATTGTATATACCACTTTTGTTTATCCATTTATCAATAAGCATTTGGGTTGATTCCATCTTCCGGCTGTTGTGAGTAATGCTGGTGTCAACCTGGATGTATAACTGCGTTTTAAAGTCCATTCTTGGGGCTGGGGATGTGGCTCAAGCGGTAGCGCGCTCGCCTGGCGTTCGTGTGGCCCAGGTTCGATCCTCAGCACCACATACAAAGATGTTGTGCCCGCCGAAAACTAAAATAAATAAATAAATATTTAAAAAAAAAAAATAAAAAAAATAAAGTCCATTCTTGATCCTTCTGGGCATATATTTAGGAGAGGAATTGCTGAATCACAATGGTGTGTCTGTGTTTTCTGGGTCCTGCAATGGATGTAATTATAAGAAACTTTTGAAGGAATCATGAAACTTTTTTTAACTAGCAGTTGTACCATTTTACATTTTGATCAGAAGTGCATAAAGATATCTGTTTCTCCAATATCCTCACCTCCCTTTTTGTTATTGTTATTGTTTTGTTTTATAATAACCATCTTAATTGGTTTGAAATGGTATCTCATTGTGAACAGTAGTTTTCAGTGACCTTTTTTTTTTTTTTTGAGAGAGAATTTTTTAATATTTATTTTTTAGTTTTCAGAGGACACAACATCTTTGTGGTGCTGAGGATCAAACCCTGGCTGCACGCATGCCAGGCAAGCGTGCTACCGCTTGAGCCACATCCCCAGCCCAGTGACTCATCTTAATTGAGTCTTTCCAAAGTATTTAACTTTGTTCTCATGGAACCAATTCTCTTTGCATTCATGTTCTGTTGGTTTATATATTATATATATTGGTTTATGAGACCACAGGTATACTATTGACATAGTTTAGAAACAGATGCAGCCTACTCTATTTAATATTTATTTTACTCTATTTATTTTAGCTCAATTAGTAGGATTATGTTGGATTCCAATGCTGCATGAATGCCCATTTTATAGAGAGAATGTATGGGTAGCTCATGTGGGGGGCTTGAGGACTCTTAAATAGCAACATTTTTTTATTAAATGGTCCAAAAAACTTGGCACTAAAAGTTTGTTCTACAAACCAGAAACATAGGTATCAGTTCTGATCTTGGAACTGGTATCAGAATTTGCAATTGAATGAGACCAGGTGATTTGTATGCACATGAAAGGTGGGCCAGTTGAGTTTTTAGACTTTTGTCTAAAATATGATATTTTGACTAATTTAACTACTTTTGTCTTTAGGTGTTCAAATTATTTCACTAAATTTTTGGCTAGGATAAAGGGTACTGCAATGGATGTAATTTTAAGAAATATTAGTGCAGATGTTTTTTCCAAAAATTAATTTCTTACGGACTGCTTCATTCAAAATGTGAACACTTGAGGTTTGTGACACATTGAATTGCCCTACCTTTACCATAGCTGTAGATAAAAATACCTGTTTCTCTGCATTTCTTAAATAGGGTAATTTTTTTAAATGTCAGTTTTGGAGATTAAAACTGATATATTAGTTTTACATATTTTGTGCTTTTTATAGTGGCTTGTTTGTGCTGCTGGGGATTGAACCCAAGTCTTTGCACATGAGAGGCAACTACTTTACCACTGAGCAATAAGTGAGCAATATGCCTGCCCCAGTTTTTAAATATTAGTGCTATGCTGTCATCTAGTGGTAAGTTGGTGTTAAAAAAATGAAAGTAAGTCTCAGTTTGGTATTTCCATTTTATAATAGGAAACAGTTCAGTGACTGCATTCAGGACCCAAGTTATACAACCAATAAAAGGTAACTCAAGAACTGAAAGAACCAAGAAAGATCTGAAAGGTTGTTTTCTAATCAAGAATCCCCATTACGCAATACACTCAAATCCTGGTGAGTATGATAATATGCTGTCTGCTGTGGTGAAATTAGCTAATCACAATCCATTTTGTGTGTGTTTGGTGCTGGGAATGAACCCAGGGCCTTGTGCATTCGAGGCAAGCACTCTGCCAAATGAGCTATATCCCCAGCCCCACAATCCTTTTTTGTATTCATCCTTATATTGAAAGTATTTCTAAATTTGTTAAGATGCATATAATGAGTCATTTAAAAGGAAAGTATTCTATACTTAAATACATAGGTCATTGCTTAGAGAACATGTTTAACCTTTTTTTAAAAGGAATTTTTAGTGTCCTGACTTGCTGAATTGTATTTTTTAAAAATATATCTTTATTTATTTTTATGTGGTGCTGAGGATCGAACGCAGGGCCTTGCACGTGCTAGGTGAGTGCCCTGCGCTGAGCCACAACCCCAACCCCCTAAATCGTAGTCTTACAGTAGGTGCTTTAGACTGGAATTAGTTTTACATAGTTCTGTGATGCTGATTTTGGCAGGGAGGAGTACTGAGGATTTAATTCAGGGGTACTCAACCACTGAGCCACATCCCCCTTTTTTTTTTTTTTTTTCGAGTTGTAGTTGGGTCCCTTTGAATGCAGTCTACACTCGT
>NW_025999853.1:38161984-38168545 GCF_001458135.2 Marmota marmota marmota | reverse complement strand
CCCCTTTTTTTTTTTTTTTTTTTTTAGTTGTAGTTGGACACAATACCTTTATTTATTCTTATGTGCTGCTGAGGATCGAACCCAGGGCCTTGCACGTGCTAGGCAGGCACTCTACCACTGAGCCACAACCCCAACACCCCCCACCCCCACCCAGCCCTATTTTGTACTTTATTTAGAGATGGGGTCTTACTGAGTTGCTTAGCACCTCACATTTGTCCTCCTTCCTCAGCTTCCCAAGTCTTTGGAATTACAGCCGTGTGCCACCACACCCAGCACTGATTTTGGTTTTAACGCTAAGTGAATAGCATTTAGGTGTCCATTCTGTGCATGTGGGATTCAGAAGAGGAATACAAAGCCAAGCAACATGATTTCTGTCTTCTGGGATCCAGGGCATAAAATGGTTTCCACCCAATAAATACTCAAAATTATTGCATCAAGCAAAATACCTTGAGCACATAAAACAATTGGCTGTCTGAAAGAAAGGAATTAAAAAGTATTGGTCACTTTCCCATGTGCAATTTTATATAAGCATCAAAACAGTCCCATTGGAGTTCTTCATCATACCAGTAAGGTAACAAAGTTATAGTAGTAAAGCAGTGGTCCATTTTATCTTGGAGTTAGAGGAGCCATCTATAGAATGTAACAGCAGGACTAAATTTCTTAGTAGTCATCCTGCAGATAATGTGTGAAGATACCATGTGAAAGAATCTACTGATAAATTAGAATTAAAAGTTGAGCAAACTCGGTGAATGCAAAATCAATTTAGAAGCTTGATATTTCTAGTGTTAAATTTAAAAAATTGTTGGGCATGGTGTTACACACCTGTAGTCCCAGTAACTCGGGAGGCTGAGCTAGGAGGATTGCTGTTTCAAAGCCAGGCTCAACAACTTAGGCCTTAAGCAAGGGCTGGGAATGTAGGCCAGTGTTTTAATAGACATTAATTGACAGGAAGAATTAGCATTGTATGTATGACAGTTCCAAGTTGACCCATAGCATCACCTCAAATAGAGTTAAAATCCCAAGAGATGGTGTTTTTGTTACTGATGTGGCAATCTGGTTCTATATCTTATGGAAGTTCAGAGGCAAATAAGAATGATATGGGATAAAACTTTCCTAATGGATCCCAATGACCTGTAATGAGTAAGGTAGTACAGATTTTGTGTGTGAATAGACAGATCAGGGAACAATAAGGAGACAATAGAAGCTATGTATGAAAACTAGATTTGTGATAGAATGGGAATTGCTATGGGCTACACTGGGATGGAAAAATTAAAATAGGATCTTCATGTTATATATAGATATCAATTCTAGATTGGTTAATTATGGGCTTATTATGAGAGGCAAAGAAAATATAGGAAATAATTTATGGCTTTGGATCAGAGAGGCATTTTTTTAAGACAAAAATTAATGAAGATAGGTTTGAATACATTAAGAACTAACAATCATTGAAAGTAAAAAGAGAAGTCCCAAACTGAGAAGATACTTGAAATGCATATAACCAACAAAGAACTAGTATCAATAATAAATAAATTACAAATCTGTAAGAAAAAGAGAACTGGTATAAAAGTGAACAACCAATAAGAACTAACATTTCACAGAAGAAACAGTCCATAAGTAATGAAATAAAAGTTCATTAGTAATCTGGAAAATGCATATGAAAGTCACTGGTGCCATTTTACACCTGCAAGACTGGCAAAAAGTTTTTGACTTGTTCTAAATACTGGTTGGTATATGGTACATTGGCACTGCTGGAGGAAGTGTAAGTTTTTACAACCACTTTGGAACACGCATTAGTATTTCTTTGTAAAGTAAGTATGCATGTATTTCCTAGAGAAACTTGGATCTTTAATCTAGGAGACATTTACAAGATTGTGAATAGGATCATTTACTTCTAATAGCAAAAAAAGAAAAATAGCTCAAATATGCACCCCTAGCCAGGCATCGAACACACTTGTAAACCTAGGAACTCACAAGGCTGACGTGTTCACAAATTTGAGGCCAGCCTCAGCAACTCAGCAAGGCTCTCAGCAATATAGACCCTGTCTTTAAAAGGGAGTTGTAGCTTGATGATAAGGCCCCTAGATTTAATCTCCCGTACCCACACACATACTCCCCAAAATACATATGTATATGCCAGTAGATTAGTAGGATATTCATAAGTGAAATACTATGTAACCTGAAAACAACTCTAGCTACATAAATTTGAGTTTTTAAATTATTTTGACTGGAAGAAAGCAAATCACTGAAGAGTTAATATGGTATTCCACTTATGTAAAATTTTACGACAGGCAAAATTGAGACTTGTACATTAGAGATTCCTATGTTGGGGATATAATAGAAAATAAAATACAAGGAAATTATTAACATAATTCAGCATTGTTCTAGAAGCAGAGGAATACAATTGGGATTCCATGGGGGGCTCCTTATGTCCCCTAGTTTAGCTATTGGCCACAATGTTGATGCCCATATGGTTTTTTTTGCTGTTTTTTTTTTTTATTGATTGCTTAAAACATTACAAAGCTCTTGACATATCATATTTCATACATTAGATTCAAGTGGGTTATGAACTCCCATTTTTACCCCAAATACAGACTGCAGAATCACATTGGTTACACATCCACATTTTTACATAATGCCATATTAGTAACTGTTGTATTCTGCTACCTTTCCTATCCTCTACTATCCCCCCTCCCCTCCCATCTTCTCTCTCTACCCCATCTACTGTAATTCATTTCTCTCCTTGTTTTTTTTCCCCATTCTGTAAATATACATTTTAATGCACATGTATGATGTATTTTACAATAGATACAATAAAAATAGTAGATAGTTATAAATCTACCTGGATTCTAAACCATTTAAGTTACCATCATACCTAGAAAATGATCATTAAAAGTATTTCAAATGGGTACAAAAGTGCATGCCTATAATTGTAGCTACTTGGGAGGCTGAGGCAGGAAGATCACAAGTTCAAGGCCAGCCTGGGCAACTTAGTAAAACCTTGTTTCAAAATTTAAAAGGGTGTGTGGGGTTGTGGTGCAGCTCAATGGTAGAGTGCTTGGCTTGGCATGCACAAGACCCTGGGTTCAATCCTTAGCATGGGAATTTTTTTTAAAGAAATATGTTCAGATATTTCTTCAAAAGTATGTCATCCTACTTCAAAATTTTTTTCTATTTGTACGTGAAATTTTGTTTGAATATGGTCATCTTGAAATGGGAGATAATCTGCTGTATCAGAGAATCGCAACATGAAAGAGGCATGTATGACTTGAAAAACCTTAAAATTCCATTCCTTTGGTAAGCATAAGGAAATTATTAGAAGTGGGCTGGGATTATGGCTTAGTGGTAGAGCGCTTGCCTAGTATGTGTGAGGCACTGGGTTTGTTTCTTAGCACCACATATAAATAAATAAAGGTCCACCGACAACTAATAAAAAATATTTTTTTTTTTTCAAAAGTGACCTTATTAGTCTACACACAGCACTGGGTACAGGAAGTTTCTGGTCAACCAGTGTCCCAGGTACTGGACTGAAGGTTGGGAAGAGTGCAGTTACCAGTGATGGTATTTATAGGTCCATAACAAGGTAAACAATCTTAAACATTTACTCACACATAATGCTACACAAAGTGCTTGTATTCATTGTCTTAGATGGGATAACAAATCAGCACAAGTAATGTATCTGAATAGGCAATAACCATTGTCTTCTCTCATGAATCAGACTGCTTTGGAATTTTATCCATCTTGGACCAGTATCCATGCTTAATATCTATGTACCCCACAGTAAAACCATCTGTGCAAAACAATTTCTGCCCTTATGGTAGTGTGGTATGATGGTATGAAAGGAAACTTGGAAAGGTATGTGCAAATAAGTTATGTAATCTAACATTTTATTATCAGTTGCTATTTGGAAAATAAGGGACAGTTGAAATAGGCATTCCAGGGAATAATTTTGCATTAATATAGGTAAAACAATATAGTGGTTTAAATTAGGGGAACTACAGTGGACACACAGCACAGTTAAGATTCTCTCTCTCTCTCTCTCTCTCTCTGTGCGTGTGTGTGTGTGTGTGTGTGTTATCAGTACTAGGAATTGAACCCAAGGATGCTGTGCCACTGACCTACATCCCCAGCCCCTTGTATTTTTTATTTTTTAAATTTGAGCCAGAGTCTTTTTAAGTTACCAAGGTTGGTCAACTTTTGATCCTCCTGCCTCAGCCTCCCAAGTTGCTGGGACTACAGGTGTGCACCACTGTATCTGGCTGAGTATTTTAAAGATAAAGCCAACTTCGTTTGTTGCCAAGCAGCTGTAAAACAAAGAAATCAAGAATATTTTCAAAGTTTCTGACCAAAAAAAAAAAAAAATGGAAACGCCTTTAACTGAGGTCAAGAAGACTGGGAAATGGGGTGGGGACTTTTTAAAATTTATTTTTTAGTTGTAGTTGGTCACAATATGTTTATTTATTTATATGTGGTGCTGAGAATTGAACCCAGGGCCTCACACGTGCTAGGTGAGTGCTCTACCAGTGATCCACAACCCCAGCCCACGAGGAGCCTTTTTTGAGAGGGTAGGAATAAAATGTTTCATGTTGAATTTGAGAAAACTATTAACCCATCAAATGGAAATATCTAGACATCTGAATATACATATCTGAAATTCAGGGTCAATGTCAGCACTGGAGACCAATTGTGGGAAGTATAGGTGTATACATGGTATTTATGCAGTGGGACTAGATAAAATCACTGAGAAAATGATGATGGACAAAAAGAAAGGCTGAATCATGGGATGCTCCTGTATTTAAATAGGGAAACAAAGAATGATTCAATAAAGACTAAAAGGGGATAACCTGTGAGATAAGAAAAGGGGTGGGGAAGAGGGCTGGAAAGAAAGATGGGATGGTAGAAAGAGAGGAAGACAGTGTCACAGAAGCCAGGTTTCACCTCAGAGGGAGCAATGTAGTGTCACCTGATACCGAGAAATTGACTAAGATGAAGCTTTGGCTTGATGGTTAGTACTACTCACTAATGGCTGAGTAGTACCTGTGGAGTGGTAAGGACAAAAAGATCATTCAAGTGAATTCAAGAAGGAATGAGAGGGGAGGAAGAAATAGTCTTTCAAAAACTGTTGTAGGCCATCAGCAAGATTGTAGAACAGGAAACCATAGGCCCTCCGCAACGAATTTAACAATGATGTACAAACCAGATGTCTCTGGAGAAATGCAGAAACTAGTTAAAGGTTCTTGTACTACAGGTGAGGCTGAAATCAACTTCAATGAGGCCAGGATAGGAAATTTAAGGGTGATATCTCTTGCCAGAGTATCCCAACACAACCCCCTCTCCCTGCACAGCATGGCACAATTAGAAAAACTTCAACATGTTTTTTCCTTGGGGGAGAGAAAGGTATAGAACATACGTCAAATGTTCTTCTGTCAGAGGGATTGGTTCTGTTGTGCCTGAATCCAATCACTGATGGGTGAGGTTGGAGTTTCTGAGAACAAAGGAAATTTGAAGTACTACACATAGATGCTAGGTGGAAATCAAGTATCATGATTACCCTAGCACCAGAGGGGCCACCTTATCACAGACACCAGGAGCTTCTGAGTTGACCAGAAAACCTCTTCAATTAGAATGATATACCCAAGCCAAGAGAGAAAGCATTGTCAGAAAAGGCCTGAGATGTTTCCAAGGTCTCTAGCCAGACTGGGTTAAGAAAGTCTTCCCTGTATAAAACCAGACCACAAAATCTGGAAGAGGTGGCTCATTCTTCAATACTGAAGTCCAGAAAAAATTAAGAAGACATACAAAAGAGTGGAAACATGGCTCATGTAAAGAAACAATAGAAACCAACCTGAAAGAAATGGAAACCATGACTTGCCAAGGAATTCAAACATACATCATGCTTATTGAATTAAAGCTCAGACAACTAAATAAAATCATGAAAATGATAAATAAATAAATGAGAATATCGATAATAAGGGCCTTAACAATTAAAAAAAAAAAAGAAACTGTAAAAAAGAACCAAACAAATTCTGTAACTGAAGACTACAATACCTGAATTAAATTCACTTTTGCTTTATTCCTCTGTTGAGGGTACTGAATGGCAATGGCAGGGAGTGCCTGTCAAAGCAAACTGTTTACATCATGAGCCAGGAAGCAGAGAAGACCAACTGGGATCCTATAATCCCCTTTAGGGATACACTCCCAGTGGCCTAAGGACCTCCCCAAGGCCCCATTTCTCACAGACTCCACCACCTCTCAATAGCACCACACTTGATACCAAGGCTTTAACATGGACATTCATCCAAACCACAGCAAGGTAGAAGAAAGAACTAGTGAATGAACTCATTTGAAACTATCAAGGCAGAGGAGAGAAAAAATAAAAAATAAAGAGATCCTAAGGTGCCGCAGTCTGGCTGGACACAATCAGGAGCCACTTGTCAAAAGAAACTAACTTTATTTTTAGAACCACACACGCCAAACAAAACAGCCTCTCAGGAAAAACCCTCAGAGCCTCAACTGCCACCACCGGCTTTCCACAAGCCTCTCTCTCCAACACAAGCCTCTCTC
>NW_025999853.1:38152786-38158533 GCF_001458135.2 Marmota marmota marmota | reverse complement strand
TTTTTTTTTTTTTTTTTTTTAGGCAGGGCCTCACTAAGTTGCTGAGGGTCCTACTAAATTACCAAAGCTGGTCTTGAACTTATAATCCTCCCGCCTCAGACTCATGAGTTGCTAGAATTAAGGTATGCACCACCCGCCTGGCTCAGTTGTGTTTCTTTCCACTAACAATGCCTAATCAGAAAGGGAAATTATGAGAACAGTCATTAACCTTTGCATCAAAAAGGTTAAAATACTTAGGAGGTGAAAAACTTGAACACTATAAAACATTGCTAAAGGAAATCAAAGGTACAAGGCTGGAATTGTAGTACAGTGGTAGGGTGTTTGCTTAGCTGTGTGAGGCACTGGGTTGGACTCTCATTACTTCATATAAATAAATAAAAGTCCATTGACTATTAAAAAATTTTTAAGTAAATAAACCTACATTTAAAAAATAAAAATAAAAGAGCCAGGCACTCACCTATAATCCCAGTGGCTTGGGAGGCTGAGACAGGAGGATCGTGGGTTCAAAGCCAACCTCAGCAACACTGAGGTGCTAAGCAACTCAATGAGACCCTGTCTCTAAAAATACAAAATAGGACTGGGGATGTGGCTCAGTGGCAAGTGCCCCTGAGTTCAATTCCCAGTACCAAAAATAAAATTAAAAATTTTTAAAAATCAAATGTACAAATAAATAGGAGAATATACCATGCTCACAGCTCAACAAACAGATGATTGTTAAACTCTCCACACTACTCAAAGCAATCTAGAGATTTAATGTAATCTTCATAAAAACCCCAATGCATTTTTTGCAAAAACAGAAAAAAAAATCTTAAAATTCATGTGGAATCTTAAAGGATCCCAAATAACCAAACAGTCTTTAAAAAGGACAAAGGCCTCACACTTCCTGATTTTAAGTCATATGATAAAACAATAGTAATTAAAACAGGGTGATATTAGCATAAAGACACACAGACTAATGGAACACCAAAAAGAGCCAGAAACAAACCCTTGCATACATGACCAAATGATCTTCAACAAAGGTAGGTACATAGACCACATAATGGGAAAAGAACAGTCTTTAATAAATGGTGTTGGGAAATCTGAATATCCATATACATGGAAAAGAATAAAGTTGTACCCTTACCTTACACTACATAGAAAAATTCAAAATGGATTAAAGACCTGTTATGATTTGGATTTGGAATGTCCCCCAAAGGCTCATGGGTTGAGGGCTTGGTCCCCAATGCAGTAATGTTCAGAGGTGGGGCTCTGGGAAGTAATTGGATCATGAGGGTGATAGCCTCATCAGTGGATTAATCCATCACAGCTGAGTGGACAATTGGGGGAATTCTGGAAACAGGAAGTGGGACCTAGTTGAAGGGAGTAGGTTCTTGGGGATATGTCCTTGGGGACAATATCTTGTCCTTGGCCCTTTCTCTCATTTCCTGTCTGCCTCCCCACTGCCACAAGGTAGTAGCTTCTTCTTCCACACCCCTCTACCTTAATGTTCTGCCTTACTGGCCCACTGTAATGGAGCCAGACTATCATGGACTGAAACTTCTGAAGGCATAAGCCAAAAAAAAAAAAAAAATCTTTCTTAGGTTGTCTTCTCAGATATTTTGTCATAGTGATAGAAAGGTAACTAAAACAAGACCTAATCATAAGACCTACAATTATAAAACTCTTCAAAGAAAATACATGGAAAAAGCTTCAAGACATTGAATTTGGCAATGATTTTTTTTTTCCTAGTATAGGGATGGAACCCAGAGCCTCATGAATTGGTAGGTAAGCTCTCTACCACTGAGCTGCATTTCCAGCCCTATTTATTAACCCCAGCCACAAACTTGGGTTTCTCCTAACCCCAACCTCCCAGATAACTAGGATTACAGATGTGCACCACCGTGCCTGGCTAAAACCCAGCCATAAGACCTAGAATTACAAAAATCCTTGAGGAAAATTTGGGGAAAGTCTCTAGGACATTGGATTTGGTCATGACTTCTTGAATATGACACCAAAAACATAGGTAACAAGGACAAAAATAGATAAATGAGATGTCAAACAAAATCATCTGAATACCAAAGAAACAACAATGTATAAATATATATACATTGAAAGCCACATTATGTGCTGGGAAATAGTGACTCCAAATGGTTGCCACAATAAGAGTTCTGTTTCCAGCAATGGTAGAATAGATGGTTTAGGCTTCGCCTCATTAAAAACAATTTGAAAACATCAGAAAGCAAATGTTGCCAGAGGGATTGTGGGATTCAGATCTAAGAAAGGAAAAAAGAGACATGAATCTGGCTCTTGAAGCCCCCTCTCCCTGCCAGTTCTGAAAGTGGAAACCAAGAGGTTTAGAAGCTACACAAGGTTTTTTCATATATGCATAGGGCTGAAGGGACAAAAGTAGAAAGGGCTGCTGAGAAGGTATACGCCTCAGGTTTTTATCTGAGACCCCAAAAGTCTCAGCTCTACATTATCTCAATGTTGCTTTGGAGTAGAGGGATTAAGAGGAACTATTAGTAATGTAAATCTCCTACCTATCTTAAACAAAAGTTATCTGGGGAAGAGTACCTTCTAGAAGTCTCACACTATCTACAGTTGTTCAAGTGCAATTCTGGTACTAGAAAATGACCTGATTTACAGAAGACATGAT
The DNA here is from genome assembly GCF_001458135.2 of Marmota marmota marmota. NCBI lineage: Eukaryota > Metazoa > Chordata > Mammalia > Rodentia > Sciuridae > Marmota > Marmota marmota. Next base: position 38,155,898 of record NW_025999853.1, on the reverse strand, counting down.
ATGGATAAAAGCCAAGAGAAACAAGCATTGGAAACAGACTAAAAAGGAATCTAATAGGTTCTGAGTCAGGGGTCAAAAAACAATGACCCATAGGCTAAATCCAGCCCACTGCCTGTTTTTATAAATAAAGGTTTATGGGCACACAGCTACACTGATTTGTTTATTTTTGTCAGTGGCTGCTTTGATACTCTGAACAGCAGAGTGAATAGTTGCAGTAGAAACTACATGGCTCACAAAGCCTAAAATATTCAACATCTTAGCCTTTACTGAAAAACTTTGCTGATCCCTCAAATTTAAGTTCTGCCACAATAAGGTAACAAAACAACAAAATTTAAAAATAGAAGGAATACAACTACAAAGATAAAAGAAATTTGTGGAATATTAAACAGATTCAATATAGACAACAATTGGTATTTAGAAAAGATAATTAAACCCCTAACAAGACAGACAAACTTTAAAGTAAAACTAACCAGTATAAGGAATAAAAAGAAATTAATGAAAGTTTTACATAATTTAAAAGATAAGAGGATTTATCAAATAATTATAGTAATAAACTGGAAAATTTATAAGAAATGGACAAATTCCTAGGGCAAAAAATAATTACAAAAACTAAAGAGAAAAAAATGAAGACGTGGTGCAGTGGGTGCAGGCCTGTAATCCCAGCAGGTTGGAATGCTGAAGCAAGAGGATTACAAGTTCAAAGCCAGCCTCAGCAACTTAGTAAGGTCCTAAGCACTTAGCAAGACCCTGTCTCTAAATAAAATATAAAAAGGGCTGGGAATGTTGCTCTGTGGTTAAGTGCCCCTGGGTTCAATCCCTGATACAAAAGAAAAGAAAAGAAAAAATGAAGAATCTTCTATTAAAGGAATTCTCACACAAAAAATTATTAGGTGAGTTATTTCAAACATTTAAGAAAGAAATACCAATTTCTTAAGGGTGAAGTGGGAGTCCATAAGGAAAACTGGCCTAGAGTATGGTGTTAGGGTCTAAGCTAAGACTTGCCCACATGGGGGCAGCCTTACATAGTCTCTCAGGGCTCAAACAACAGGAGGGTGTACTTATGGAAGAGGGAACCTGGTAGAGCGAGGTCACTCAAGTCATCCCCAAGGGGAGTAGTAGCCTTGTGGATTAGCACAGCCCACCTAGTTGAGTTAGGTGTCTGTGATTGGATGCAGGAGAGTCAGATGAGTAAGGAGAAGAATGAACCATTGTGGGTTGACACAGCCCACAGGAGATGAGAGATTGGTTACATATGAGGGGAGAGGGAATGGTTAAATAGGAGAGTGGAAGACAGGGCTTTCACTTTCTTAACAAGGAAGTTAAAATACACATAAGGTGAAAGCTAGAGTGAACTCCATGGTTTCGTATTAGATGGATAGACATCTGAATTTTATCTACTGGGAGGGAATGATGGAATTTCATTATTAATGAAGGTATCTGCATCCAGATCTTGGCTTTTTATTTTTATTTTTGGTACTAGGGATTGAACCTAGGGTGTTCTACCACTAAGCTATATCCCCAGCCCTTTTATTTATTTTTAGACACGGTCTCACTAAGATGCCGAGGATGGATGGGCTGCAGCCCAGCATCCCAGAAGTGGACGCTCCGCTGGATGGTGTGTTCTTCGGTTACCCCCCCCACCCCCACAGCTAGGACTTGGGGCCAGGTTTTACTACTTCTGGTAGCGCCTGGCGCGCCAAGAACTTCTAGCAGCACCTTGGTGACGAGTTGGAATCGTCATTGGAGGCTTTGCTAGTCTTGTGAGTCAGGATTATGTCAGTGGCCCCTATCAGGAAGAAATGTGAACTGTTGTTGGTCAGTGTATCCAGAAGTTTCTGGATATTGAAAGACAATTTTTTCTACCAAAAAAAAAAAAAATGCAGTTGTCTAGAAACCAAAGCAAGTTATCAGTGAAGACGTCTCAAAACTAAAGAATGAATTGCAGCTAAAGATGCGCTGGTGCAGAAGCACTTACACAGCTGAGGCATTGGCTTCAGGGGCTGGAGGACATAAGTGTGCAGCACAAAATGCCGGCTGAAGGCCCTCAGGGCTCCTTGGCCTACCTGATGCAGGCATCTGCCAATATCCCTGTGCCTGAGAGGAGTCTGGCCTATAAGGTGCCCTCCTACAGACAGTTTCTCCAAACTTCTCTCTATGTGGACATGGCATTTTAGAAGAACTATTTATTTGCCAGAGAATGAGTTGGTGTTAATTTTGTTTCCACCTAAAAATTTCCCCAATTTTTACTTGAGTACTTTATAGAATGCCTGTAGCTTGGCAAAGGAGGTGAGCGGTCTACTGCTGAGCCACAACCCAGCCCGCCACAGATTTTTTTCTTGTTTTTTTTTTTTTTTTGCTTGTTTTTAAAATTTTTGTATGACTTTATATAGGTTTGTGGGGGTTTTTTTGTTTGTTTTGTTTTTGTTTTTTTAGTTGTTAGTTTGTTATGATCTGAGGGGGAAAAATAAAATTATTGGAGAATCAGGGGGGGAGTTTGGTTTTAGGCCTTTTACAATTACTACACATCCATGGTAGTAGAGAAAAATATATAAATTTACTGTCTCAAGTCTTTGAACTACCTCAAGAAGAGGAATCTAATGCAACATTTGTAATGCTTCCCCAGCAGTACAGAGTGCAGATATTTTGTAAATGTGTCAGAAAAAAAGGATTAAAATATGCTAGGTTAGTATAGTAATATTGCAGTAGATCCTTTAGTTGATGCTGCCTTTTGTTTGGGTGAGTGTATGTGTTGTGTGGTGTTTGCTGTTTTGAGGGAGCTATATTAGGAGTACAACCTGCTGGGGGCCTTGCAGTAATGAACCAGTGTGAGTAACAGCAGACCCAGTCTCCCTAGCCTGACAGCTAGAGCACAAGTGAAGTACAAGGGGTCAAAGCTTGGTTTGATTCTTTTTCTTTTGAGTTTTGTTTTGTTTGCTTGTGTTTTTGTTTTACTGCCACAGTCTGGCTGGGCACACAATCACGAGCCACCACACAGCTTGTAGATTCAAACAGCAACTCTTTATTCCCGAACTCCCCCCTTCTGATTAATTAAACAACAAGCAATGTGGCTTAAGGACCGTGCCTGGTAGGTTGTCCAATTCAACATATGGTT
>NW_025999853.1:38143330-38152635 GCF_001458135.2 Marmota marmota marmota | reverse complement strand
CACCTCCACTGGGCTTCTGTCTCCCAAAAAATACTGTCTGAATCCCGTGAGAACTCAAGGGGAACTCAGGCAGCAGGATACGCCCTATTCCCAGCAGGAATAATCTTAAACCTTAAACCTGGAACCTAAACCGGGAATGCCCTAAACACGATTATCTTAAACCGGGAACACCCTAATCCGCCTTGGTCCTTGAGCAAGGTCACCTACATTCAATGTCACTGCAACATGGGGTACGCTGGCAAGGAAATTGTCATACCTACTTGGCTAATGGCTCCCAGCATTTTACTTTTTGGAGAAAAGACAGTTTACATGGAGGAAGGTTCTTGCTCATGAATTTGATTCCAAGAGACTAGGGTCTTGGGGTGGAGGGTGACCTGAAGAGTGATCCTCGGCTACTTCACCTCCACAGAGAGCATGTAGATCCTCTGTGGGGAAGGTATTTTGCCTTCTTGTCAGAAGAGGTTTTCTTTTCTCTGCTTTATGCATCTCTTAGATTACATCCCTTCAGCCAGTGCAAACACTCCACTGTCAGTAGGTCTGTGGCTGTGTCTTGGTTCGTTTTGTCCTCTCCAGCCCTGATGATCCCTTCCCACTGCCTCAATATCCACTCATGTTCCTGATCTGGCCTGGATGCCACCTGGTCCATGAAGCCTTCACTCCATTCCAGGACATAGGACCTTTATTTCTTTCACAGTCTTGTGGAATATGAGGTAGGATGTGAGAATATAGAGGTATTAGATTATTGGACTAGTGAAAGGGTAATCAAAAGAAGTTAGCTGTTAGCAGGAGAAAAGAGAGAGAGAGGTGACCCCATGAAATGCTCCCTGTTGCCTCTACAACATGATGCTTTCTGTTAGCATACCTAGTAAAGATACTTCTGGTGCAACTAGGCTCACAAGGACCTTGGTGACAGTTTTCCAGGTCCTGGTTATTGTCCCTAGATGGAAGTGGCCATGTGCCTAGTTGGTGGTGGCAGTCATGTCAGGGCACCTGCAGATACCTCAATGTTGGGCTGTCAGTGTCCCAAGGTGGAAGATGCCCCAGCTAAAGATGGCAGAGGCAGAGGTAACCCAAGATGGTGGTGGAGGTGTCCTAAGATGGAAACAACTACTTTCAGAGATGGGGCTGGAAGGATGGGCTGTATGGTGGCATTGGGAGGCCTATTTGGTGATGCCATAGTGTGGTGTGTGGTGCTGCAACAGGCAGCTGCCTCCTGGCCCTGTCCAATGTCCCATAATGGAGATTACCACGTGGGGAGGGCTATGGTGGTGGCTGCAGTTTCCCAAGATGGAGGCGGTTTGGGTGGAGCCACATGTTAGTGAATAGGGAACCTCAGTGTGGTGGTGTTCCTCTCCAGCACAATGGACCATAGGGTGGGTCAGGCCTCTCCAGGGCAGCCTTTGTTTGCTTTTTGATAATGGAGTATTATTGGCCTCATAAAAATGTGTTGGGAATTATTTACTGCTCTTCTATTTTTTGGAAGAGTTTGCGAAAAGTGATATTATTTTTGGAAGGAGGGTACTAGGGATTGAACTCGGACACTCAACCACTGAACCACATCCCCAGTCCTATTTTGTATTTTATTTAGAGACAGTGACTCACTGAGTTGCTTAGCACCTTGCTGTTGTTGAGGCTGGCTTTGAACCCGTGATCCTCTTATCTTAGCCTCCCAAGCCACTGGGATTACAGGCATGCACCGCTGTGCCCGGCTTTTCTTCTTTTCTTATTAATTCAATTTAATGTTATTATTAAGACATTAAAATGCTCCATTACAAAATGTTCACTTAAGGCAAAAGAAAGCAGTATAGAGAATAGTGGAATGAAATTGGCATGAGACACATAAAAATATAAAGCAAAAAGACAATTTAATGTTATTATTGATATAGTTAGATGTGCATCTTTTTGCTTTATATTTTTATGTGTCTCATGCCAATTTCATTCCACTATTCTCCTATACTGCTTTCTTTTGCCTTAAGTGAACGTTTTGTAATGGAGCATTTTAATGTCTTAATTATTTGTCTCAATTTTTTAAAGTATTTTAGTAGTTATCCTAAGTTTTATCATGTACATATTAAGCTATCAGTATCAGCTTCAGATTTATATTAGCTTAATATCCATGACATATGGAAACATTACTCCTATATAAATCTATTCTCCTTTCTCCATTTTTGTTGTATTATTTTAATGCAGGTTACATCTGTTATTATTCCAAACCTAACAATACAATTGGATTTTACAGTATTACAATACTTCACTATTTGTTGTTATTTCCTTAGCTCACTACTACTTTATTCTCACCTATCTTCTTTGTGCTATGTGATTTATGTGCCAATATTTTTGAAAACTGTACATTTTAGATGAAATATCATTCTAGGCATACCTTGGAGATACTGCAGGTTTGGTTTCAAACCACTAAAATGAAGTTATTTTCATAATAGAATGAATCACACAAATTTAAAAATTTCCCAGTGCATATAAAAGTTATATTTATACTTTATTGTAGTTTAAGTATGTAGTAGCATTAAAATGCTAAAACATATATACTTTAATTTAAAAGTACTTTATTGCTAACGATCCTAACAAACATCTGAGTCTTCAGTAAGTTGTAATTTTCTTGCTGGTAGAAGTTCTTGCCTCACAATTGATGCTTGCTTGACTGATCATGGTGATGGTTGCTGATGGCTGGGGTGGCTGTGGAAATTTTAAAAAGTGAGATAGTAATAAGTTTGCCACATTGACTAATATTTTGTTTCCTGAAAGCTCTGATGGATACCATTTTTATCCACAGCAAAACTTCTTACAAAATTGGAGTTAATCCTCTGAAAACCTGCCCCTGCTATGTTAAGTAATTCTATGTAATATTTTAAATAGTTTTTTGTCATCTCAACAACGTTCACATCATCTTCCTCAGGACAGATTCTATCTCAAGAAGCCACTTTGTTTGCTCATCCATAAGAAGCAATTCCTTATTTATTAAAATTAATCCTGAGATTGCAGCACTTCGGCCAAATATTCATGCTCCACCTCTAATTCTAGTTCTCTTACTATTTTCACTACATCTGCAATGACTTCTCCACTGAAGTCTCAAACCCCTCAAAAGTCATCATGAGGGTTGGAAACAACTTCTTCAAAATCTTATTAATATTGATATTTTATGTTCTCCCATGAATGTTCTTAATGATATCTAGAATAGTGAATCATTTTCAAGATTTTCACTATCAGAGGAATGAGTATCTATGGTAGCTGTAGACTTATGAAGTGTATTTCTTAAATGATAAGACTTGAAAGTTGAAATTACTCCTTGACTAGAAGCTTCAGAATGGATGTTGTGTTAGCAGACATAAAAATAATATTAATCTCATTGTACATCTCCATCAGAGCTCTTGGTGAAAGCTACATTATCAATGAGCAGTTATATTTTGAAGGAAATTTTTTTCTGGGAAGTAGGTCTTAACAGTGGGCTTAAAATATTCAATGTACCATATTGTAAACAGATGTTCTGTTATTCGGGCTTGTTATTCAATTTTCAGAGCACAGTGGGTTCCGTATAAATTTTATGGGTCTTAGGATTTCTGGAAGAGCAAATGAGCATTGGTATCAATTTAAAGGGACCAGCTGCATTATCCTCTAACAAGAGAAGAAACTTGTCCTTTGAAGCTTTTTGAAAAAAAAAAATTTCTTTTTAGATATACATGACAGTATATTTTCCTTTGAAGCTTTGAATCCAGGCATTGACTTTTCTCTAGCTATGGAAGTCGCAGATGGCATCTGCTTCCAATAAAAGCTGTTTGAAATCTGTTGTTTCATGTACCCACCTCCATTGGTTATCTTAGCTAAATCTTCTGCTATAACTTCTATATCAGCATTTAATGTTTCACTTTGCACTTTTATGTTTTGGAGATGACTTCTTTTCCTAAACCTTATGAACAAACCTGTGCTAGGAACATCAAAGATCACAGATCACAGTGCTGGGGCTGGGGCTTAGTGACTGTTTGCCTAGCACTGGGTTCGATCCTTAGCACTTCATACAAAAATAAACAAATAAAATAAAGGCAAGATATCCATATATAACTACAAAAAATTGTTTTAAATCTCAGATCACTATAACTATATAATAACAATGAAAAAGTGTGGTAAGCCATTCTTATAGACCGTGGCCGCCATTAGAAGATGGCGCCGGCTTCCACTGTGGCCTGTGATAAACAACTCCTTTTATGGAGAGTTGGCGCGCAATCCCTTATCACCCTATGAGAGAGATCCACGTGGCGGCTTGGGATTGGGATGCGGGGGGCTTTATTAAGCTGTGCTTGGGTGTGTCGGGGGCGGGCGCTAGAAGATGATACATGACTCAAGGCCTGAATAAACTGCTGAAAGAAGAATCCTGTGTTGTGTTTTCCCTTGCCGGCGAGGGGTCGCGACAAAAAAGTTTGAAATGTTGAGAGAGTTACCAAAATATAAGTTCAAAGCTGCCTTCAGCAATTTAGTGAGGCTCTAAGCAACTCAATGAGACCCTTTCTCAAAATAAAAAGGGATGGAGATGTTGCTCAGTGGTTAAGGGACCCTGGGTCCAATTCCCGGTAAAGAAAGAAAGAAAGAGAGAGAGAGAGAGATGGGGGTGGTGGAGGGATGAATGGAGGGAGGACATGCTATTGAGCAAATGACACCAAAAGACTTGCTCAATGTAGGGTTGCTACAAGCCTTCAAACCTTAAAAACATGAAATGTTTTGGGAGTGGAATAAAGTGAAGCACAATTTTGAAAAGTTATGTCTGTATTTTTTTTTTCCTAAACATACATGCCTATGATAAAGTTTTGGTTTTTATGTTTTGTTCTGTTTTATTGCAGTACCAGGGATTGAACACAGGGGGGCTCTATCACTGAGCTACAGTCCCAACACTTTTTGTTTTTTTGTTTTGAGACAAGGTCTCAACAAGTTGCTGATCCTCAAACTTGTGATCCTCCTGCCTTAGCCTTCCGAGCAGCTGGAAATTCAGGTATGCACTACTGTGCCCAGCTATGATAGAGTTTAATTTATAAATTAAGCACAGTAAGAGATGAACAACAAGTGATAATAAAAATAGAACAATTATAACAACATACTATATTAAAAGTTATGTGAATGTAGACTCTCTCAAAATATCCTAGTCACCCTTCTTTTTGTGATGATGTGAGATGATACAGTACCTACATGATGAACTGGAGGGAGATGAATGGCACAGGCATTGTGACAGCACTAGACTGCTACATTAGGGTTACTTGAACACAAGCAGTATGATACCAACATTCAATTTGAGAACCAACAGCTGCTAAGTGAAATATGGCAAGGAAGGCAAAGGGATGAATCATGTCCTAGTCAAGATGGAGCAGGACAGTAAAATATTTCATTATACTACACCAATAGCATAAAATCTAAATCTTATTGTTTATTTCTGGAATTTTTCCTATCATATTTTCAGATCACACTTGAATACTGATAGCTGAAGGAAAAGTAAAAACATAGATAAGAAGGGACTGCTGCATAGAGAAATCCCGTGGAGCCATTCTTTAGCCTCCCCCAATGTTAACATCTTGCATAACTATGGAACATCAGTCAAGAAATTGACATCAGTGCATGTTGAGAGCCACAGCCCAAGCGGCCCCAGCAAACTTCCAGCTGATTGGCTCCTCTGCGGTGATGCTCATTGGGCTGTTTCCCCGCCCTTTCAGACCACGGAGCTGCTCATTGGGGGACTCTTTGGCTCCGCCCATGTGACCCAGCCAATCAGCCTCAAGAGTGGGAAGAGCCGGTGGTGGCAGTTGGGCTCTGAGGGAATTCCTGGAGAGCTGTGTGGTGCGGAGTGCGTTCTAAAAATAAAGTTCGCTCCTGCTTGACAAGTGGCTCCTGAATTGTGCCCAGCCAGACTGCGGCATTTTGGTGGCCTGTATGGGGAACGACTGAGGTTAAGTGATAAGGTAAACTGCTCGCCCCTGAGGGCAGGGTGAGAGGATGGGTAGCCATTTTAAGATTCTTCTTCATTTTGTTTCGCTTTTGTTTTAAGTTGCCTGTCCCTGGAGATGGGTGAGACAGAAGAAAAACTGCTCACATCTGAGGAAAAACTATTTGCATCTGAGGAACAGATAGGGAGAAAGGACAGATGGACATTTCAGGAAGATAGAAAGGCTGATATAATGAATTTTTGTTCCATTTTTGTTTCATTTTGTCTCGGTTTTGATTTGCATTATCTTAGTGAGGGGTATCTTTGTCACGGAAATATGGAATTAAAAATTAGTAAAAAACAAACCAAAAAAAATGTTAAGTAAATTGTTAGAGGAAGGAGGCACCCCAGTAATATCAAGAACAATTAGGGCATACGTTGAAGATTTAAAAAGGATAGAAAAGGAAAGCCCAGGAACTCTGCCAGTTGGCACATTACTGTTATGGACGTTGGTACAATCTTGTTTACTTAGTCAAGGAGAAGACATTTTAGATCAAGTAAAAGAGGAGGCCTCTCGAGATAGTCAGAAAGGGGAAGAAAGTTTAAAGCAGAAAAAGCCATCAGGGGAGAAGTTACAACAGGAGACTGCTACTAACACCTTTCTATCACCAGAGGGCGTAAGTGTCCAACCAACAGCTCCAGCTATAGAGACAACATATGCTGGAAGGCCCCCAACCCCTGTAGTGATAGGTGGGATCCTGAGACAGGACCTCAAAGATTAGCATGCCCTGTATTTGAGCAGACAGGAGGGCAGCAAATTCACCATGCTTTAGATTTCAAAACAGTGAAGCAGCTAAAAGAGGCTGTAACACCTATGGTCCTCAAGCACCCTTCACTGTAAGCATGGTCGAATCCATTACCAACTTGAACATGACGCCAGCAGATTGGACTAGTATGTGTAAAGCTGTGCTAAATGGAGGACAATACCTGTTATGGAAGATTGCCAGTGAGGAGTTTTGCACGGAGACAGCTAGGCGAAATGCCGCAGTCTGGCTGGGCACAATTCACGAGCCACTTGTCAAGCAGGAACGAACTTTATTTTTAGAATGCACGTCGCACCACGCGAGCTCTCCAGGAATTCCCTCAGAGCCCAACTGCCACCACCGGCTCTTCCGGCAAGCCTCTCAACTGGCCTCTTCCCGCTCTTGAGGCCGATTGGCTGGGTGGTGTGGGCAGAGCCAACAAGAGTCCCCCAATGAGCAGCTCCGTGGTCTGAAAGGGCGGGGAAACAGCCCAATGAGCGTCACTGCAGAGGAGCCGATCAGCTGGAAGTTTGCTGGGGCCGCTTTGGCTGTGGCTCTCAACAAGTGCACTCTGTGGAGTTTATTTAAATTTTAGCAATTGTGCATGTTGTGTGTGTATGTATGCAATTCTGTCACGTGTATGCAAAACCATCATCACATTCAAGATATTAAGCTACCCCATCACCCAAGACTCATGTCACTACTTCAGAGCCTCACCCATCCCCCAACTCTCCCATATCACTACTTTATAACCACACTCAAAGCCTCTCTACCATCCCTGACTTCTGGCAACAACTATTCTGTTCTTTATGTCTATTATTATGTTATTTTAAAAATGTTAAGTAAATAGAATCATCCAGTTTATATCCTTTTGAGAATACCTTTTTTAATTCAGCATAATTTTCTTGAGTTTCCTCCAAGGTGTTGTATTTATCAATATTCCATTCCTTTTCTATTGCTGAGTAGTAGTAGTAGTAATAGTTCCATGGTATGGATATACCACAGTTCATTTAACCATTCACCCATTAAAGGACATTTGGATAGTTTATAGTTTGGGGCCATTGTAAATAAAATTGCATGAGCATCCAGGTAACAAGTTTTTATGTGGCAATAAGTCATATCTTTGATTTTATGACCAAGAATATGCTGCTGGATTGTATGATAATCCCAACTTTTATTTTGACAGGTGTTGCCAAGTAGTATGGTCTGAATTTACATGTCCCCTTTACATTTAGTTGCACCTGCAGTTATCTCAGGAATTCTTAGTTGGGTCTGACTTCCCCCTTCCAAAGCCTGGTTATATACATTTATTTTAAGGAAAATAATGAAATTATTTTTTAAATTTTGAATTAATGTTTATTGTTCTAAATACTACAGAAATCAAACTTCAATATGGATATTTCACTTTTCTAAGTTAGTAACTTATAGCTCCAGTCCAGACCCTGAAGGATCCAAGGATCCAACTGGAAATGCCTACCTAGCATGTCCACTTGGCATCATAATGATAAACACAGTATTCAAAACTGAACTCAGTCATCTCCCACCCATCCATCCCCCTTCAGGTTTATTATGCCTTCCCACTATTGGCCCAGCAGAATTAAGCATCAAGATAGATTCTTCCCTCTACCTTATACCTTTTCATCCAAGCAATCAAAAAATTCTCTTGATTCTGCCTCCTTGATAGCTCTTACCTGACACTTCCTTTGTATGTACTCCCTGCCTTCCCTTATCTTGTCTTGTCATTATTTTTCTTGTGTTTCAGAGAATGAAACAGTAATTTCTCAAAGAATGATTTGCAATCTGTAGTCCTTATAAGTGCCCATGAATTGATTTTTTAAAAGTCACTTTTTTCATTTATAAGAACTAATAATGTAAAATTGTATATATTTTTATTGTCATATACAATAAAGGATTCATTACTAATAACCAATTAGGTGAGTTACTAATGGTTACCAAAATGTTGTATTAATAAGCTAAAGTTATATTAGTAGGATCCTCTCATTAAACTGTTACCCTACAAAGAAGTCTGGCTGATTGCAATGTTCATAAATAGTTGGAGTTTCCCTGATTTTCAGAAAGGATGCCTTTTGCTTGTGTCATGGTTTTCAGTTTCTGCTTTTTTACTTTTTAATTATAACTTCCCATATGTGTGGATTTATATACAATGCTTTATGCTTATACCTAAAAGATAAATTTTAATTCAAATATTAATCATTCATAACTATTAGGCTGAATTAAATGAATATATAATCCTCCCAAACTTGCTTTTTTTTTTAAGTAACATTTTATCTTAATGACTCAGTACTTTTTCCTCTGGACTATAACAATTGGTGGGGTATGAGAAGTTATGGGATCATTTCTTCCCCTTGCAAAATGGATCACAGTCAAAAAAGTGAGAGCCTCTGTCTATGATCATGTCATATTTAATTCCAGCCTTCCTTCTTCAAACGTATACACAATGCACTTTGATCTGTACTGTCAAAAAGCAATATGAGATTGCTAACACACAACATACAATCGTGTCATTCCCTCATTCTCCCTCCCCCCAAAAAACAAAACTCCCTACTGTGATCTGCATGATCCCGTCA
>NW_025999853.1:38109660-38142702 GCF_001458135.2 Marmota marmota marmota | reverse complement strand
TTGAACCCATGGTACTCTACCACTGACCTATATCCCCAGCCCCTGAATCTTCTGGCTTCCCGTTTCACCATGTGATCTTCTTTCATGTGCTCCTGCCGTTGTGATGCCATCTACCTTGAGGCCCTCTCTAAAGGCCAAGCAGATGGTGTCACCTGATGTTGGGCTTTCAGCCTCCAAAACTGTGAGCCAAATAAACCTTTTTACAAATAAAGTATGCAGCTCCAGATATTTTGTTACAGCAACAGAAAACAGAGTAAGACACAGTTTATCAGATGTTCCTTACTTTTGATGACCTTGACAGTTTGAGAAATACTGAGTCAGGTATTTTTCAAAACAAATTTGGGGGAGCGGGAGTACCAGGGATTGAACTAAGGGGCACTTAAGCACTAAGCCACATCCCCAGCCCTGTTTTGTATTTTATTTATTTAGAGACAGAGTCTCACTGAGTTGCTTAGCGCCTTGCTTTTGCTGCGACTGGTCTTAGACTTGCGATCTTCCTGTCTCAGCCTCCCAAGCCACTGGGATTACAGGTGTACACCCCTGTGCCTGGCCAAATTTTTTAAAAATTGGATTTGTTTTATGTTTTTCTCATGATTAGGCTAGAGTTATGTGTTTAAAAGAGGAAGAACACAGGGGTAAAGTATTATTTTTATTGTGTCATAACCGGGAAACATACTGTCAATGTGCCTTATCATTGTTGATGTTAACCTCAATCTGTTGGCTGAAGAAGAATTTGTCAGTTTTCTCTACTATAAAATTATTCTTCTCTCTTTTCAAACTGTTCTTTAGAAGGAAGTCACTATGCAAAGCTCATACTTAAGGAATAGGGAATTATGCTCTATTTCCTTGAAGTGGAGTATCTATATAAAGTATTTAAAATTCTGCACAGGAATTTATCTATTTGCCCCTTCCTTTATTTTAAATATGTTTACCTCTAACTGGAATGCTAAAATAACAAAAACAATTTTAAAATTTTCCAATGGCTTAGTACACGTTCTATTTCTTGTTCATTACAAAATGTCAACTATGGTTCAGCGGATACCTCTGCTACACATAGTAACTCAGACTGCCAGAGGTTCTGTTAGCTTCAGGTAGCTATACACCGACTTTAATTTCTTTTCTTTATTTCTTGCTTTCTTGCTTGCTTTTTCTTTTGATACCAAGAATTGAACCCAGGGTTACTTAACCACTGAACCACAAGCACTTTTTAAAAATATTTTATTTAGAGATAGTGTCTCACTGAGTTGCTTAAGGCCTCAGCTAAGTTGCTAAGGCTGCCTTATAACTTGTGATCCTCCTGCCTGAGTGTGTGCCACAGCTCCTGGCTCAGGTAACTGCACCTTCTGAAACATACAACTTCATCTGTTGCCAAGGCATAGGAAGAGCTCTGGAATGTTTCACACCAGCAAGTAAAGGTGTCAATTTAGCAATTCCATTTCTACCCATAGTTCATTGACCAGATTTAGCTTAACATGACTGTGCCTAAATACAAGGCAGTGAGGAAGTCTAATTCTGCCCGCTTCCCTCTGGCTCCCATTCCTGCAAGGAGAGAGAATCAGGCATGAGTGAGTAGTAGGAGTAAACACAAATCTCCTACCCCAGTTGCCCACAAAACAAAATCCTGTTTTTTCTCCAGTTACTATTCAGCTGAAATGCTATGAACCTTCACTATCTGTTTCATACTAACTTTGGGTCCACCTAAAGCTCCCTTAGCACTTTATATATCAATATTAAAATAACAGTTATATTAGATTATAGCCATGTTTTTTCACCTTGATTTCTCAGCATCAATGTCTCTTACATTAAAATACTCAATAAACCTTTACTATTTATTGAATTAAATAAAGAGGAGAAATGGAGGAATTCTTAAAATTTGTAACCAAATGTTTCACTGTAACTTCTTCTATAAAAAATTACTTATTTTGTAATTTATTGGCAATTCAAGTAGAACTTTTTCCCTTATTAATTTATTATTATTATTATTATTATTATTATTATTATTATTATTATACTAGGGACTAAATTCAGGGACACTCAACCACTGAGCCAAATCCCCAACCATATTTTGTATTTTATTTAGAGACAGGGTCTCACTGAGTTGCTTAGTGCCTCGCTTTTGCTGAGGCTGGCTTTGAACCCGTGAGCCGCTGGGATTAAGGTGTGTGCCACCACACCCAGCTCCTTATTAATTTGAAACGAAGTATTTAATTATAACTTCAAATAGATTTTTACCTAGATTGGCATAAGAAATTCTGGGACTCAAACACAGAATCTTATTTCTAATTTACTTTAGAGGGATAAATTAAATGTATATTTAAAATTTTTTCTTTGTTTTATTTATACTTATATTCTATGTATAGGTATTCTCTGCCTGACGAGTAATTATTTTCTAATTTTTCAGAAAGGACATCCTTATGTCATTCATGATTGGTTTTTGTTGTTGTTATTGTTGTTTTATTTTTTTATTTTAATTAAAATTTTTTTCTTGTATTGGAGATAGAACCTAGAACCTTTACCACTGAGCTACATTCCCAGCCCTATTTTAAAATTTTGAGACAGTGTCTGACTAAATTGCTTGGGGCCTCACTAAGTTGCTGAGGCTGCCCTCACTAAGTTGCTCAGCCTCCCATGTCGTTAGGATTACAGGTATGTACCAGTGTACCCAAATTGTGGTTGGTTTTTTACTTGTAAATTTTTAACTTGCTTACCTCATTTGTAATATGAGAATCTTGTTTTAACACATGGTCAGGAAAAGAGAACACTTTAATTGCAGGTAGAATCATTTGGGGTTTTTTGTTTGTTTGCTTGAGATAAGTTCTGGCTCTGTTGCTCAGGCTGGCCTCCAACTCCTGGACTCAGGCAATCCTCCTGCCTCAGCCTCCCAAATAGTTGGGACTACAGGCATGTGCCAACTGGCCCAGCAGAAATGCATTGTTTTAGACAATGACTTAACCATATTTGTTGAGTGATTACATCATACCAATGCGTGTGCTTTCTACTGGAAAGGTAAAAGAGAAGATTTCAAGGAGAATAAGATCTTACAGAGCTCATTATGACAAATATAAATAAAGACAATATAAATGCAAACCACAATAATAGACAATACCGTCATAGATAACAAATTATTGATGTATCTGTGTCATAACACTAAGTCACTCTGAATTCAAGTATGGTACTCTCCTGGTGCAGTAGGGATCAGAGGGGAGAGAAACTGGAACTAAGGAGATTAGTCAAAAAGCCATGTTCATAGTCTAGTCATGAAATTCAGACCTAAAACAAATTCCAAACTCCATAGCACACACACACACACAATGTTTAACTTGAAGTTTGACTGAATTCCTTGCATAAAGAAGATGTTTTAAGTGTAGTTTTTCCTGTATTTAGGTATATATTATTCCTGTTGTTTTTCACAAGATTAGTAATTGTGTGTGTGTAAACTTTTCTAGAAAATAGTACATTTATGAGGAAAACAAAAATATCTTGACTTCCTAGATGCAAAACCGTCTATTCTTTTGTGTGTGTGTGTGTGCTGGGGATTGAACCCAGGGCCTTGTGCATGCAAAGCAAGTACTCTACCATCTGAGCTATATCCCCAGCCCCCATCCATTCTTTTTTTAGTGGATTAGAATTTATCGTAATTGAACATGAGTTTGAATTAGCAGTCAAAGAAACTATTTTCCAAAATAAATATATGAGACACTGATACCAGCCTTCCTCATTTGGGGGTCAGGCAAACTTCATTTGAAAGATCCAAGTGCAAATGGTACTGTTTGTGTGTTTGTTTATACTTAACTCAGTAGGAAACAGGCTGTCCCCTGTCCACAACCAGGTACTTCACAGAGGTATTCTATTGACTATAGAGTTGTGAGGCCAGGGAAGGGAAGAATAAGTGTGGCTGCATATAAAATAACTTAAAAGTGATGCTGAAGGGGAGAACAGATAGCACCCTCTTCAATTAAATGTGTGCATATCTTACTTGCTAAGGGGTGCAACAAAATATTTGTTTGTCAAGATGAAGGAAAATACAACCAAAAAACATGACCCAATTCCTTTACTTTTGAGAATTTTCCCTTTTCCCCAACTTTTTGTGATATTTTTTAGAGCTCATTTACAAGTTGAAATCCCTGATTTTTAGTTTAATTAAAGAGAATTTAATGAATATACAGTTGAACAGGCAAAATAAGATTATATGGAAACTTAAACATCATACCTAATACAGAAATGAAATGCTGAAAGGAGGAAATAAAAATAGGAACATATCCATTTCTTTGCAAATAGCTGTATTTCATCACATGTTATTTCATTATGATTTCTCAATGTTGAATCACCAGTTATTTTGCAAACTGAGAAGGGATTTTTGCAATGTGGCCAAAGTGGGAAATAAATTATTTGTTTATAATGTAGAATGAGGAAGTGAAATCCAACCAAAATTCTAGTTGCTTTGACCCTGTTATCTTAAGGTGACAGAACTAATAGAGTATTGAAAAAACATTCACAGAGAAATCAAAAGCTCTCCAGAATTCCTTAATCAGCTGCTCAACAAAAAGGATTCTTGTTAATAAAATAGGCTCTAGGCTATCAGTGGTATTGTCTAGTACTAGACCAATCCCTTAAAGAACACTCACACCTTTAAAATAAATATGTGTATGTGTATATAAATGAGTTTGCACAACTATATCAGGAATTGAAATCAGAAAGGAGAAAAATGTGAAATTATAGTGTGCCAAGGAGTAAGAATTGGGTTTCAATAGAAATTATTCCCTTTTAACTTCCACTTTTACAAGATAGTGTAGTAAAAAAGAAGATGCAACTGACCTCAGCCCAAATCCCAACTCTGCCACTTACTGTGTTTCTTTGGGCAAGTTGTTAGCTCTATGAGGTGCAAATTATTCATTTATGAAATGGAAACAATACCTATTAAAACCCTTGTGAGAATTATACTGTGCTTTGTTTTGTTTGTACCAAGGACAGATCTCACTGAGTTGCTTAGGGCCTTGCTGAGTTGCTGAGGCTAGCTTTGAACTCAAGATCCTCCTGCCTCAGCCTCCTGAACCGCTGGGATTACAGGCGTGTACCATCCTCCCACCTCCCCACCCAGCTAGAATTATACTATTTTATTTAGAGACCAGCACTTTGTAAGCATTCAATAAACAAATCTAATATTATTTCCTTTGCCTTTTCCTTTATCTCAAGTCTGAGTCTCAATCACCAAGTTTTGGTAATTCAACTTCCTAAACATTTCCTGATCCCTCTCAGTTCTCTCCATATCCTAATATCATCTGCCATCTGGATTATTTGTCAGTTTTTTGGCAGCTCTCCTGGAGCCCAATCTAGAGAAATTTGCAAAGATTTTGATCCTAGTATTCCCTTATTTGATATGCAAGAATAATTTCTCATTATCTTTGGGATTCAATTCTAAATTCTAAATCCCACTGTCTTTAGAATTAAGTACCTAACTCTGGCCCTGCTCCATCCAGTATCATTAGTTTCACCATTTGTCACTGTATATCCTAGACTGCTTTCAGTGTCTTCTTCAGCCTTACCCTTACCTCTTGCCGCGGGCCTTCCAAACATGTTGTTTTAGCCCCATTCGTCCTCAGTTTCCCTACCCTTTCTCATTGGCTACCTACAATTCATCATTCAGGTCTCAACTAGAATCTCATAGATAAATCTCCTCTGTTACTTTCTTCCATAAGCACTGTACTTCCCTTTCTGTAGAACTTGGCTGTTTACCACTGAGCAGCATCCTCAGCCCTTTTTTTTTTTATTTTAAGACAGGCTATCACTAAGTTGCTTAGGGCTTTACTAAATTGCTAAGACTGGCCTTGAACTTGTGATCAATCCTCCCACCTCAGCCTCCCAAGCCACTGGGATTACAGGCATGCACCACCTTGCCAGGCAAGTTAGATTTCTGCAGTTTGGATGGTGTCAGAAGACCCAGGAAGGAAATTCTATTCCCCATTTGATCTAATTTTTCAATAAGCAGGAGCTTAAATTGGAGGGATATTGAACCCTAAAAAAAATAAAGGGATCGTCAATTCTTGGAGAAAAATACACTGGTCTGGATATTACAAACCCAAATTATGTACCATTTCCTAGCAACCCATGCATCTCAAGAGCCAACAAAATGCCACTTGTGGGTTGGGGTCAAGTTCTGCTCCTGTGGCAGAGGATGTTCTCGCAGGCAACTCTGACCTTTGCAGGTGCAGCTGCTTGGGGTGCCCTTCTGTTTTATGAAAGTCAGTTACACAGCCAAAGGGCAAGTCCACCAGTTGAGAGAGAAATTATTTCACCTTAACCTTTCTTCATCTGGTCTTCAATGAAGAGCCACAGTTGTTGTCCCACCTCCTGCATATTCTCCTAGCGTCCACAACAGAGATGAAACTAGGTCCTCTGCCCCCACAGGGGCAGCACCAGCTGAGTGCTGAGTGAAATGAGGCTGCTGTAACCATGCACTTGAAGGTCCTTAATGACAAAAGAAGCATGCACTGCTCCAATGTCAAATGAATACTGATGCCTTGGGCAAAATATACTGTTAACACAAAATTATTTCCTCCACTAATACAGACAATTTTAATTTTCTTGGATCATCCTAATTAGAATAAACAAGTCCAGATCAAATAGGATGGTGGGTGTAAGTTTGCTAAACCATAAGTGGATATAAGGAATAGCACTCTGCTTTATTTTTCTAAATCAAACAAAATTTGACTCTAAGCTCTATTTTCCCCTGAGTGGTGGCAATGATAATCTTTTAAAAACTTTTTAAGCAGACTTCCTGACCAGGAACTTCCAAGAGTCTCAAGAAACTACAAAGTCAGAAAACTCAGGGGAGACTTTAGAGCTTCAGTCTGCTGTGGTCATGCTTGAGAAATTCATACAGTAGTTATTACCCAAAGGCTGGAAGCTCCTTTTCTGACCTCCTTGACTTGCAAGATATGTTTAGTCTCCTAGCAGCTACCTGCCTTCCAACAGACCTCTTGCCATCGCCCTGGATCGCCTAGAATGGAATGGAGGCCATCTCTTAAGTCTTCTATTAGATGTGTAATTAATGTGGCCTTATTTAGAAAGACCAAGGTCTCCATTTTTATTATAGTGTCTTTGTTTATTCCATGAAAGTGATATTTTCTCTTATTGCTCTGAGATATTAATTAGGGTTTTTATTTTATTTTGCATTGCCTCTGTTTCCTCTAAGTTCCTCTTCTTTAAATGTTTATTTTGATTTTTCTTTCCTATTAGTGGCTTTCATCAAGTATCTGATTGATTGTATATATGGCTTAAGCACTAAGGAACTAAGTGGAAAATCCATGATGGGTCGTACCACAGGCAATTGAGCAAAACAGGACATTTCGTCATGGGCTCCAAATATTAGTATCTATGGGTGTTTTCTCCTGGATCAGATATTTGCCCCAGAGAAGAATCCTATTGACTCCTGCCTGGGAAATAATTTGACAACCATATCAGTAGAGGTGGATAGAGAGCTAGGGGATTGGTTTCTGGTTCAGAAGGCAGACTTTGACTTCATCTCTCTGTTTATGTTATGGCCTGTAGCCCACCCCCCTAAGGTGCTGCTTTTTCCTTTTTTTCTTTTATTGTGGTGCTGAGGATCAAATTCATGGCCTCATGCATAACAGGCAAGTACTCTACCACTGAGCCACATCCCCAGCCCTTTTTATGTGCCTTGCGTTTCAAGTCCAGATTCTCTGGTTCATTCTCACCAAAGAATGATCATCGCATCTTTCTTTCCCTCGGGCTAAGAAGAAACAGCAACCTGCTTTACAGGTCAAAAGGAGAAGACCTGAGAATTAAACTACTCCATATAGACTTCCAACCAGTCTTACTGTTCTTAGCCCTGCCATTCACTCCTGCTTCAGAGTTGCCTAGTCTTTTCCCAGTTCTAAGACAAAAGTCATCTTGCTTTTTATTAACTTCCTCTTCTACAGGCTCTGGGTTCTCAGGTTTCCCCATTATCCTAAATTACCACTATCCCCTCTGGATTACAAAATTGTATTGAAGTTTCTCATTTGTTGTTGTCTCTTCTGCTTTTCCATTGCCCTTGTTGCTTTATGCCTTTTATAACTTCTACTGTTGATATTTTAATGGGATTTGGAAGAGGGAAGAGATAGTCCTGTGTTGTCTGCACACTATCTTTAACAGACATTCCATAGCACATTCTCTATAGTATCATAAGTTGTGCTAAGTCTTGGCCTTTAAGAATGATTTCACTTTGGGAGAGTAATCAAAAGTCTGAGAGATCCTTGGTCAAATTCCCTTTCCTCGGCCTGAAGTCCCCAACACTCACCATAATTATTTTTTCTCTATTTTTTGGGGAAATAACTTTAATAAATTATTAATTGTGAGCAATTAATAAGTTATTATCCACTGTAATAGGACAAACTTATCTGGGATCTACAAACACCTTTTGTTAAAAGGCAAAATGCAGATATTGCATCAAATAAAACATTTAGTATACACACAATTTTGGGGAAAAATATTTCTGCCCCCAAATCATACCTACTTGCTCTTTTATTTTTAAATATCTTGTTTTTTATTTCAAGTGAAATAATAACAATGTTTATCAAATGTTACCACTGCCCGTAACTCTTGCCCTTGAGGAAATAACAAAAGGGGATTAAGAATGCCTCTTTCCTTTCAAGTAGTCACACTGTATCATTGTTATCAGCTTGGCTCTGGGTGGCAAGAAATCATAAGAGCATCACTGTTCAAACATTTGTTTAAGAAAAATTAATCTTACCAGCGGAAGGCAGAAACCAGCATAGATAATAACAGGGTGTTCTCCAAGTATTGAGTTAGGAAGAGTGCAAAGGGAACCAAAGACTAACTTTTAACTGATTCCTATATCTTCGGTTCCTGAAAATCAGCCTATTATTATTTTTAATTTAGCTTTATTCTATTTTATTTTATTTTGTATTTGTGGTGCTGGGGATGAACCCAGGAGTGCTCAAACACTGAGGTATATCCTTGGCTCTTTTTATTTTTTATTTTGAGACAGGATCTTGCTAAGCTACTGAAGTTGGCCTCAAACTCCTTCCTTCCTTAGACTCTCAAACAGCTAAGATTACAGATATGTTCCATCACAAAAAAAAAAAAGAGGCATAGTTTAAACAATATGATTATTCTTGATTTTCTAATAGGATTGCCAGTAATTTAGAACCAAAGCTGGTAACCTGTAAAGGCCAGGTGGAAATATACTGTCATTGATGCAAAATAAGGATAACTACACCAAAAAATGACCTTTTATGTGGCTGAGAATCCTTCCTCATAGACATGGCCAGAGCATAGTTCTTTTTTAGTTCTGGTAATGTTGTTTTTAACAATTTTTTTTTTTTTTTTTGGTACAGGGATTGAACTTGGGGCACTTGACCACTGAGCCACATCCCCAACCCTATTTTATATTTTATTTAGAGACAGTTTCACTGAGTTGCTTAGCACCTCCCTTTTGCTGAGACTGGCTTTGAACTCACAATCCTCCTGTCTCAGCCTCCCGAGCTGTTGGGATTACAGGTGTGTGCCACGGTGCCTGGCTGACAATTTTTTTTATCTTTCTCGTTTTTATGCATTTTATCACTGAGCCACATCACCAGATTTCTTATTATTTCTTCAGGAGAAATTTCCAATGATAGATTGCTCAGTAAAAAATTAGTGGGGCCAGGTGCAGTGGCTCATACCTGTAATTCCAGTGGCTCCAGAGGCTGAGGCAGGAGGATCATAAATTCAAAGCCATCCTCAGCAAAAGCAAGGTGCTAAGCAACTCAGTGAGACCCTGTCTCTAAATAAAATACAAATAGGCTGGGGATGTGGCTCAGTGGTTGAGTTTCCTGAGTTCAATCCCTAGTACCCCCAGCCAAAAAAAAATTAGTAGGCATGTCTTTTTTCACATTATTCAAAGAGGACCTTCTGTCATATTAATAATTCCAGAGCCTCCCCCAATGTAAGTAAATGAGAAACAACATGCTGTATTTCACATCAAAAGGAAAAGAATAAAGAAGAAGTTTTCCCCAACAATCACATATATGGATTCTTGGAAAATAACTTCTTGGTATGCTTTCCTCAGCCTAACAGAATAAAACTGGCTAACGGTAATGAAATTCCAGTGAACATCCTTTTCATTCCTCACCACCTCTCTTTCAGCTTTGTTGCAAGATGACATTTATCAAGCTGCAGCTTATGCAAAAAAGGTTATCAGTGACTAAGACATTAGTGCATGGTATGACTTAAGGATTAAAAGTGGGAATTGTTTTACCCTATTCTTGACGAATGCAGTGAGATATAACTTTCAGAGACCCAAGTGTTATTATGAAACTGAAAGTTGCAGTCTGGGGCATGTACTGCATAATATATCACCTCCATCTCTGAAGAGGCAATCTATTTTAACTGATTCCGAATCTTGCTCTTTTACTCCTCTATTAATTTTAGAGATTTCTAGAGTTTCAAACATTCTTCACTCTCTACTAGTCCTTTCTCTTATCTTGGAACTAATTTGTAGAATACGTAAATGTTCCATGCACATAATTCAACATTTATGTTCAGCATTCTGTGCCCTATGGAGGCCTCTG
Source organism: Marmota marmota marmota (assembly GCF_001458135.2). Classification (NCBI taxonomy): domain Eukaryota; kingdom Metazoa; phylum Chordata; class Mammalia; order Rodentia; family Sciuridae; genus Marmota; species Marmota marmota. Next base: position 38,132,128 of record NW_025999853.1, on the reverse strand, counting down.
AGGAAGAGCAAAGCACCTTGTGTATTAATCTCCACTTAATCAGTAACATTATCTAGGTCTAGTTGTAGCCTGTATGATATTTATGGATAGGATCTTTTGTTCCCCAAAGAGGTTTAAGTATGTACACTACAATGCAGATATGTTTTAACCTTTGCTTGTGTGTTTCTCTTTTCTCTGCAGGGTGGCATGGAGAAATCATTGTCAAAACCATGACCTCACTCAGTATATTCAGGGGTGTGGATGTAACTGCAAAATTTTCCTTCCTTCTCCAGCTCATTTTTTCTCTTTGCCACATTAAGGGACACACTACCATTGTTTCCCCTTCAAACGAATAGCATTTTTACAGAAGTAGGAGCAAAACACAGCCTTTCTCATAAGAGCCATGCTGTTCACTAATGTGCGTATTATTTAATAGTTACCCCCCCCATTTCCAGCTTGCTAATAAAGCTAAAGCTGGTGAAAATTTAACTACAACCTTGATTATTAAATAATCTCCAGCACATTCAGTTTTTCATTAAAGAAATTATCTATCCAGACTTAATCTTAAATGATACAAGTAGTTCCCAATATTACCTAAAATACAAAAAAAAAAAAAAAAAAAGGCTATCTGAAATGCATTGATATTAGGCAAAATCCAAAGTGTGTAGAATCCAATGCTTCCCATCTTCATAGTTATCTTCAAAGATAGGAAAAAGAACCACTCTCTTGGACAGTATAAAATTTTTTAAAGAATTGATGCCAGATGGCTAAAGATAGATATGGACTGAATAAAGAATTTTGTTGGCACAAAGTATGTGAACTTCAGTGTAAATATTTTCATAGATATTGCCTTTATACAGCTTTATAAATAAACTTACAATATATCAATCTATTTTAAACCTCTAAAAAAACACTTACCTACATCTCACTCATTGTGAAGGTATTAAGAAGGGATTAAATGGGCTGTTGCTGTTCCCATTTCTATTAACTTAAATTCACTGGGCTGGAGATGTGGCTCAAGTGGTAGCGCACTCACCTGGCATGCCCAGGGCACTGGGTTCAATCCTCAACACCACATAAAGATATTCTGACTACCTAAAACTAAAAAAATAAATATTAAAAAAAATTTTCATACATTTCATCTAAATCTGAGATAGATAAGCTTGTATAACTAATAACCACAGGAGTGAAATTATGCATATTCTAAAATGTTATTATTAAGGAGTTCAAATCACATATTTTGTCTGCCCTTGTTTAGACCCATCTAGTGTCTATGGCGAAAAAACTTAAATAATTTGTAAAAACAAACAAAAAAAGATGTAGCACTCTTAATGCCTACTGTATCCTCACCTCCACTTAAATAGGTGGATATCGCTGGAGAAAAATCCACAAGCAGGCTAATAAATCTTACTTTGAATTCAAAACCATGAATCTCAAGTGGACCTCAAGTTAGCATGGTCACCTCAGTCACTTCTCTGGATTCCTTTTGTGTTGTTGTCCCCTCTCTCCAAAAGATTATGACAATTTTGTTTCTCTTGTTCTCTGTTGAGAGCCCCAACATGCACATCTGGTGCCTTGTCATCCCCCTCACCTCTACATCCTCTATTCTCAGAAGATAAACTAGCCTCATATTCGATGGAGAGAAAAGACCACTTCAAAGAAGCACTACAAAGTTCTCCCCCTGTCACAAAGCAGCACACCTTCCCCTCATTGACCCTTCCTTCCCTCCCACTATTTCTGGGATTAAGAGCCTTTGCTCCTGGCAAAGGCAGCATCACCATATGCAGCCTCTGTCCCATGCCTCACAACTCCCAGCTAGGCTGAGTTTCTCCCTCTCTGCTCCATCACCTCCACCTCACAGACTGTTTCTTCTCAGCCTATCCTCCCATCCTACAAAGAACATTCCACTGACCCTACACCACCCTCCAAGTACAACCTCAGCCTCTGCTCTCTCTATGGTAAGACTTCTAGGGGAGAAGTGCATCCCCATCTCCCATCTCTCTTCAGCTCTTTCCAGTCTGGCTTCTGTCTCACTCAGCCACGTCTGCTGCCCCAGGACTTCTCCCATGACTCCTGGGTGCAATTCCAGTGATCATCTGCTCTCTGCTCTTTCTACTTGATCTTCATCAACATTTAGCTGAGTGAACCACTTCATCTCACTAGAAGCTTTTTCTCTCTCACCTTCTTACTTACATCCACCTCACAGACTGTTTCTTCTCAGCCCATCTTGCCTACTCTTTCTCTGCAAGTCCATTTCTTTATTTTTTAAAAAAATATTTTTAGGGCTGTGGTTATGGCTCAGCGGTAGAGTGCTCGCCTAGTATGTGTGAGGCCCTGGTTTTGATCCTCAGCATCACATAAAAATAAATAAATAAGATGAAGGTATTGTGTCCAACTGAAACTAAAAAATAAACATTAAAAATATTTTTAGCTGTAGATGGACACAATATCTTTTTTTCTCTTCCTCTTTTTTTATTGATTTTATTATTTTTTTAAATACACAACAACAGTGGAATGCATTACAATCCTTATTACACATATAGAGCACAGTTTTTGTATCTCTGTATATAAAGTATATTCACGTCAACTTATGCCATTTTACGTGTACTTTTTTTTGCATTACAATTCTTGATACACATATAGACCACAATTTTTACAATATCTTTATTTTATTTCTATGTGGTGCTGAGAATAAAACCAGTGCCTCACATGTGCTAGGCAAGCACTCTACCACTGAGCTGTGACCCCAGCCCCTCTGCTATTCCATTACTAAATGTATGAATGTCCCCAGGCTCAAGCCTATAACCCTTTGGTATGTAACAAATTTTACTTATTCATATACAGTAGTCCCCCCTTAACCATAATTTCACTCTCCATTGTTTCACTTATCTACAGTCACCTATGACCTAAAAATATTAAATGGAAAGTTCCAGAAGTAAACAATTGATAAGTTTTTATTGCATGCCATATGGAGTAACATGATGAAATCTCCCACTGTCCTGCTCTGTCCTGCTTGGGACATGAATCAACCCTTTGTCTAGCGCACCCATACTGTATTGCCTTCTGATCATTAGTTCCTTAGTAGCCTACTCGGCTATCCTACGAACTGTGGGAGTATCCGAGTGCTTGTGTTCAAATACCACTTATATTACCTAATACAGTAATTGTTCTATTTATTATATTATTATTAATTTCCTACTGTCTAGATCATAAATTTATAATTTTAAAATCATAGGTATGCATATAAAACTAAAAACATTGTGTGTGTATTATATATATATATATATATATATATATATATATATATATATATGTATGTATATGGTTCAATACTACCTATGGGTTCAGATATGCACTGCGCACCTCTAAATGTATCCCTCATGACTAAAGGGAATTATTGTATTAATCTCTGCTCAATAAAATGTAACTTCCAAAAAGATTATTTTTCCACTTGTTAAAAGCATTGCATTAGGCTGGTGGGCAGAATAGCTCAGTGGTAAATCAGTTTGGCTAGCAGGCAGGAGACCCTGGGTTTGATCTCCAGCACCACAACAAAAAAAAAAAAAAAAAGAAAGAAAGAAAGAAAAGAAAAAAGAAAGAGTGAGAGAAACACAACACACACACACTCTCTCTCTCTCTCTCACACACACACACACACACACACACACACAGAGTTTTACTTTCCTCCCTGATCTTCCCATACTTCTTCTCCTCTGGTTGAGAAGGAAGAGCAAGCTGCTGTCGTGGCCTGGGGGAGAACACTGAGAGTTGAACTGCTCCACATGGACTTCCAACCAGTCTTCCTGTTCATAGCCCTGCCTCAGAGTTGCCTTAGTCTTTTCCCATTTCTAGGACAAAAAGTCAGCTTGCTTTGTACTGATGTCCCCTTCTGCAGGCACTCACATATCAGCTTTATCCATTATCCTAAATTACCTTTCACCCTCTGGATCATGAAATTGTATTGAAGTTTCTTTTCTATTGCTATCTCTTGTGCTTTTTCCATGGCCCTTGATGTCTTATGCTTTTAAAATTTCTTTTGATGTTTTCATGGGATGTGGAAGGAAATAGAGACAGAACTATCCCATAGTATATGCTGTAGAATATCATTGATCATCATAAATCCTAAGTCATCCTATGGATGATTTTTTTTCGGGAGAATAATCAAAAGTCTGAGAGAACCTTGGTAAAATTCGCTTTTCGTGGCCTGATCCCAAAAACTCACTATAATTAATTATTTTTTTTCAATTTTGGGAAAAATAAAAGAAATTAACAGTAATTAATAAATTATTATTCATTGTAAAGGTACAGAATTATCTGGGATCTATAAACATCTTTTCTGAAAGACAAAATAAATATATTTTATCAATAAAACCTGCAGAATACACAGAACTTCTGGGGGAAAATTCTCTGCCCCATCATGCCTACTTGCTCTTTTATTTTTATTTTTTTATTTATTTTTTTTTAATATTTATTTTTTAGTTTTCGGCGGACACAACATCTTTGTTTGTATGTGGTGTTGAGGATCGAACCCGGGCCGCACGCATGCCAGGCGAGCACGCTACCGCTTGAGCCACATCCCCAGCCCCGATCTTTTATTTTTAAATAGCTTGCTCATTATTTCAATTGAAATAATAACAGTATTAATTGAATGTTATCATTTCCCTTAACTCCTGTCCCAGCTAAAGGAGTGTGGATGTAGCTCAGTCGTAAAGTGCTTGCCTACTACTCATAAGGCCCTGCGTTTGATCCCTCACATAAAAAATAAAAAGACCCAGGGCATAGGGGTGTAAACACTTCTTCCCGTAGTCACAATATATCAGGCAGGGTATCATGGCTATCAGTTTGGCTCTTGGTGGCAAGCAAATATTTGCTTATTCTATCCTCAAAACATGTAAGTCCATAATTGTTCAAACACTTGAAAAGAAAAATTAACCTCATCAGCAGAAGGCTTAAACCAAGACAGATAATTTTATTTTTCCAGTACTAGGGACTGAATCCAGGACCTCCCACAGTACTAGGCAAGTGTTCTACCACTGGGCCACATCCCCAGCCCACAGCTGGGTATTCTCAAGTACTGAGTAAGGAAGAATACAAAGGGGACCAGAGACTATCTCTTTGAACCATTTTCATTCTCTTTGGGTTCCCCAAATCTGTCTCACTCTTTATTATTAAACACTCAAAGGTAGGCCTCATCTGAACAATGTGGTTATTTTTTTATTTTATTTTGAACAGGCTTCTCAAACACTCATTCACAGCCAAAACTAGTAACCATTAAAGGTCAAGCAGAAAGAAACTTTCACTCATGCAAAATAAGGGTAACCACAAGGTGATAACCTTAATGTGGCTCAGAATCTTTCTTCCTAGGCAGATCCAGAGCACAGTTCTTTCTGAGTTCAGGTAGTGTTTGTTCATATTCTAAGAGTGTGCAGAGCCTCCTGACATGATTATCTTTGAAGGCAGCACTTGGTTGGATAGATGTGTTTCTGTAGGTTTCAGTGTTAAAGTCCTATTGCTTTATAAGTGACCTCTTATGTTCTAACATGGAACAGGAGGCAAAGCATTGTGGAAGTGGAGATAGGAAAGTTATTCCATGAGCCTTATTTAAGATAGGGAATCACTGATTTTTAACAATATAAAGCATGGGATAGTGGTGGTAAGCAGAGGATATCTTCACACATCTCCCAGCAACCCAGAGTAGTGGCTTAGAGAAGAAATGGAATGTGCTCTAAGGGACCCTATGATTATGAAAGACTTCTGGGAGAACTAGTACCTCCTCCATGTCATCCCAGGGGTGGCTACCATATAGTAAATAGTGTTGTGCCAAAGGAACCACCACTGCTAGACAAACCTGGTAAAGGAAGCTACAGTAGACATTACAATCATGTTGACTACTGAGTAATGATGAGAGTCACAGGTTTTCTCGTGATCAAAGAAGTGGTCCATTGCAGGAAGTCATCCGTGAAATACATGAGGACATTCTCTCAGCATGGAAGCCAGGGAGGGATAGGCCTAGCATTGGGAACTTTTTGTGGCTCTCCCATGGCAATAGATCACCCAATGCATGTGACCTTCTCCTCCACACTGCTAGAAAGGTCCCTCATAGTAGTACTGGAGATGGGTGTGTCCCTTTAGGAACTGAAAAGCCCACCTCTATCCTATTTTGGTGAAGAACATTCTATGGAAGGCCTTAGATATTTCCCGCTATAAATAAAGCAGACATGGACTCCATTTTCATTTTATTTTTTTATTTGTATGTGGTGCTAAGGATCAAACCTAGTGCCTCACACGTGCTAGTCAAGTGCTCTACCTCTGAGCCACAATCCCAGCCCCTCAGGCTCCATTTTTTCACAGAAGCCTGATCCGTCTCAGAGCTTGCCTGTCCTGCCCCTGCTGTTGACACTAGTTTCTGTGTTTTGTGCTCTTTTTTTTTCCGCTGTTTTATTTCTCTTAGCTTTTAATTCTCAGTGTCGTGATGGGCAAAAGGTGAGACTTATGCAGTTGAGGGGGAGAAATAAAGAATGTCCTCATGCTTCTGACCTTTTCAATGCTTTATTCACTTAAATCACTCAGTACAATTTCACTCTATAGGTTCTTAATCAAGAAAATGACAATCCTTTTTTTAAAAAATGTTTTTATACCTTTGTTTTATTTATTTATTTTTATGTGGTGCTAAGGATCAAACCCAGGGCCCCACATGTGCTAGGCAAGTGCTCTACTGCTGAGCCACAATCCCAGCCCTGAAAATGACAATCTTTAATGCTAGGCACTGCAATAGATATAATCAATTAACAGCAAAAAAAAATGCTAGATTCATTCTAAGCACTGCAAACACACTTAATCATGACAGGCTCATGACAGACATTTCCTCTGCATGCTAAGTCAAGTATCAGATCAAAAGTCTCAAGCCTTAGGCTTTAAGTCCAGCAGATGCACACTCATTCAGACCATGGTGATCAGGTCAGGAGCCAAGGCAGACTTCAATTCTCAGGTGGAGCTGACAGCCGGGTGAGGAGAGGGTCGTAGTGAGAAGTTGAAGCTCTCACCAGGGTCAAGATGTGGCTGTAGAGTTTGAAAGCAGTGAGAAGGATGCAGAGGAACAAGCCAACAATGGGAAGAGTTGGGATGTCAGTCTAGGTCCTCATCAGGCTCTCCAGCGTGAGGACATCAGTGTCAGCTGGCTGAATGTCTATTCATTTACTCCATTATTTATACTAAATTTTGGGGCTTCTGACCACCCTTTCAATCCCTATCAGCTGCCACTGGATTTCTCAGTGATGTCATTTGCCCTGGGGTTAAAGCATCTGGTCTGGTGGTCCCCACTGATTTTCTTACCTCTTTCCCTGATGGGGTGAGGACAACATGACACAGATTTCACTCTGAGCTTGTTAAGGCGGGGAGAGGTAACTTGTTTGTGCCTGAGGGCCATACTGGAGGGCTCCATAGGTGTGCCTGTTGAGACTGCAGGTTTCAAAGTGGAGTTTTAAAATGGAGTTGCTTAGGCTCAGGCCTAAAGCCATCCTTACACTCAGCCACTTCTTTCCACCAAGGGGAACTCCATTCTCACTGCTTTTGCAAGACGTGGGAGGGAGTCCACCTCGCAGAGGAGATGAATCTGGCTTTACAAGGACAAGAGATGATTGTTCTGTAAACCCACAGCTTGAGGACAGGGACATGAGGGATGGATTTAGAAGAAAAATCTCCACTGTTTGCATTACCAATACACCAATCTCCTCATAAAAGAGAGGCTCCTGTTGCACACAGTCACTGGCAGGAAGAAAGGACTCTCCACACAGCAGATCTGGCTCTTGGCTCAATAGAAGCAGCTTCTCTCCAGAATGAAGCAAAACTTACTCTCTCCATCAGTGTCATAGAGGTGAAAAAAGACCTAACAAGTCTTTAAAAATTTCAAGAGACATTTGCCCTCAGGAGTTCCTTCATCGAAGGTGTTAGACAAACTCAGGAAGCTACATGAAAAGGAACTTACTGACTGCAAGCAAATGCACTGCCAAAAAGTTTAGCAATCAGATGAAAGTAGCTTGCCTGAAATTTCTGAGTTTGAGGCGGGATCCACAGCACTGTTTTTCACTAACCAGCCAAAGAACCAGAGTCACATGCAACAGATGGCATAGAAGTATTTGAAGACAATCAGCTAACAGTTGCTCTAAAGCAATAGCATCAAAACCCAAAGAGACCAAACAGGTTGACCAACAGGACTGGAAGCATTTCAGATGGTGGTAAAAATGCTGCTTGAAAATGATTCTTCATTAGAGAAGTCTACAGAGTTTGCACTGAGGCAGAGTTTGATTGCAATAGATGAGTGCTGTGTTGGAAAACCCAGGCCTTTCACTGCAGAGTATGATTGTTCTCAAGATTTTGTAGAGCCTTTTTAGAAGGTTTAGTGCTCAGGCAAAAAATAAAATAAAAATGTTTCTAAATTTTCCCCCATTGTTCAATCCTTAATATGTGGAATTTTTGTAATGAAGAGAAAAATACTTCATGCTAGCTGACCACATTTCCAGTATCAAATAAACATCTAAAACAATCTGCTTAAAGTATTTTCATTAGAAGTTTCTTGTTTTGGAATTTGTTTGTATTTTTTGAGGTTTTTTTGGGGGGGAGGGTGAACAATCTATACCCATCCCTCATCCTTGCCCTCCACCCAAATGATGGTCAATTAAATTTTTAAGCTTGAACAAAGCAGACATGGGGTGCAGCTCTCTGTACTAACTCCTTCCTATTCCATAGTCTTCCATTTACAAATTAGAGATAATTTCACTCAAACATTACTAGTCTTTTTTTTAATATTTTATTTTATTTTTTTAGTTGTAGTTGGACACAATACCTTTATTTTATTTATGATAAAATAGGATCAAGCCCAGGGCCTCGCACGTGCTTGGCAAGCACTTTACGGCTGAGCCACATCCCCAGCCCCACATTACTAGTCTTTTTGCATTTCATAGTGAAGATATCATGTGGAAATGTTGGAATTCTGAATTGTGGTGTTATTGACTTGTGCTCGCTTTCCTTAGGCTTTGTAACTTTTAATAAGTCAATGTGTCCTATCCTGAGTACTTAAGTATCTTAGAGAAGATTTGCTTTGAAAATACATCTCAATGATAAAATAGAGACACCTTAGAATAAAGTCTTTCTTTCCAAGTAAATGAACTCAATGTGTCTCTTCCAAAATGCCCCTGAAACTTTTGCCTACTCTTACTGCTGGGTAGTCTTCAACAGTATCAAATACAAGACTAAGAGAAGGGGCAATTTTAGATGAACAATAAGGGATATTTTAAAACTGAGATTTTTCAAAACCCCTCAGATCAGTACAGTAAACATTTAAAATATACAGGAGAACAGGAGTTTTATTTATTCTAAGGTTCATACTACCTGTCAGGAAACAGATTGATAACATGCTCTTGATTAAGTCATTTTCAGAATTATTCTGTTTTTAATCTGTGTAATCTGATGAGTTTTTTGTTCTGCTGACTCTTAGAGGTTCTTAGACATTCAAGAGAAATCTTGAAAGAAAGAGAAGAACAGGCAGTAATCCCCCCACAGCCAGCCTTACCAAGCCAGGCTGTGTCATCAGCCCTTCTAGTGGGCCATTCAAATTACAGGTTAGTTGAAAACCTAACAGGGACCCATTAGGACACTCCACTCATTTTCTGGTCACTTCCAATAGCCCAGTGCCATTGAGCTAAAATATATAATCTGGTGACATTAGCAAGGAAACCTTAAAAATCATGTTTGTTGTTACTAGCCAATTTCATTATCCTCCCATCCTCCTTCCTTTTCTCCTCTATTCTACTTTAATTTTGGTATTCTTTTTATTTTTTGTACTTACCCCAGAGTACATCAAGGATATTCTAAAAGTAGAAATAGCAGTGTGAATAATTTCAATGGCTTCTCTCATGGGTGCCCCCAAATATGTATTGTGCCATTCCACATATTTAAAAACTAATGAGGGAGTACATTTTTTTAAAATTTCATAAGGGAGAATACCTTGAATTTTTATTTTTCTCTTTGAGAGATTGTATTTAACTATCTTTTATAAGCCAAATGAAATCCCACATATTATCTCTGATATTTTTTCTTAAAGTGTAAAGTGATATATTTGTTACAAACCTTAAAAAGATTAAGAAACTATTGATGTCATTTCTCCTGTCCCCAGTGTTTTGTTTTTCTTAAATATTCTAGTCCCAGGATTTAGGTTCTTTGGTTGGTATGTCACAAGTTTGAAAATAAAATCTTTATCCAGAGATGTAAGTTGTTTAACACACTCAAATTAATAAACACAATTCATCACCTAAATAGAATTAATGACAAAAATCACTAAGTCATGTCAATAGATGCAGAGAAAGCATTTGACAAAATCCAGTACCCATTCATGATAAAAACACTGAAGAAAGTAGGAATAGTATGAATTTACCTCAACATCATAAAGGCTATATATGAAAAAATCTAAGCCAACCTCATAGTAAGTGGAGAAAAACTGAAACCCTTTCTTTTAAATCTGGAATAAGATTTTAAAATCACCGCTTTTATTGAATATAGTGCTTGAAATTCTAGCCAAAGCAATTAGACAAGAGGAGGAAATGAAAGGACTAAAAATAAGAAAGGACGAAGTCAAATTGTCACTGTTTGAAGATGAGATACTCCTATACTTAGAAGATCCCCAAAACCCCAGCAAAAGACTACTCCAGCTACTAAACAAATTCAACAAAGTATCAGGCTACAAAATCAACACACAAAAATTAATAGATTTCCTACACAAATTGAATCTGCTGAGAAAGAAATCAGGAAAACAGTACCATTTACAATTGACTAAAAACAAAAAACAACCTAGGAATACATCTAGCCAAGGAGGTGAATAACCTCCACATGAAAACAATAGAAAAGTGAAGAAAAAAGTTGAATGAGGCATAAGAAAATTGAAAGACCTCCCATGCTCATGGATAAGCAGAATTAATATTGCTAAAATGGTTTAATTGGCTTAATATTGCTAAAATAGCTGGGCATGGTGGCACATCCCAGTGTCTCGAGTGACTGAGACAGAGGATCATGAATTCAAAGCCAGTCTCAGCAACAGCGAGGAACTAAGCAACTCAGACCCTGACTTTAAAATAAAATACAAAGTAGGGCTGGGGATGTGGCTCAGCTGTTGAGTGCCTGGTACAAGAACAAAGAAAAATGGCAGAATTAATGAAGGCAATATGCAGATTCAATGCAATCCCCATCAAAACAATAATGACATTCTTCACACAACTAGAAAAAATAGTCCTAAAATTTACTTGGAAAAATAAAAGACCCAGAATAGCCAAAACAATTTTAAGTCAAAATAAGAAATGCTAGATGCATTGCAACACCTAATTTCAAATTATACTACAGAGGGATAGTAACAAAAACTGATACTGGCACAAAAACAGACACATAGACCAATGGATAGAATACACAAATATAAACCCACACATCTACAGTCATCTGATCCTTGACAAAGGTGCCAAAAACATACATTGGTGAAAAGATAGCCCCCTTAACAAACAGTGCTGAGAAAACTGGGTATCCATATATAGAAAATGAGAATAGACCCTTATCCCTCATCCTGCACAAAAATCAACTCAAAATGGATCAAAGACCTAGGAATTAGGCCAGAAACTATTCAGCTCCTAAAAGAAAACATAGGGTCATCACTTCAGCATAGAGACAGGCAAATACTTGCTCAATAGGACCCCTAAAGCTCAGGAAATAATACCAAAAGTTAATCAATGAAATGGCATCAAATTAACAAACTTCTGTGAAACAAAGGAAACAATTAAGAACATTAAGAGGGGCTGAGGTTGTGGCTCAGCGATAGAGTGCTCACCTAGCACATGCAAGGACTTGAGTTTGATCCTCAGCACCACATAAAAATAAATAAATAAATAAAGAATTGTGTTCATCTACAACTAAAAAATAAATTTAAAAAAAAGAACATGAAGAAAGAACTTACAGAATGAGAGAAAATCTTTGTCAGCTACACTTCTGACAGGATTAATATCTAGAATATATAGCAAATTCAAAAGAATTAATAATAAAAAGACAAGTAACCCAAATAATAAATGATCAAATGAATTAAACAGACATTTCACAAAATAATGAATACAAATAGCCAACAAGTATATGGAAATATGTTCAACATCATTAGCAATTAGGTAAATGCAAATCAAAACTACATTGAGATTGCACCTCATACCAGTCAGAATGAGAGTTATCAAGAATACAAAAAATAATACTGTCATGTATATCTAAAAAGAACAAAAATTTTAAAAAAGGAAAAAAGAATACAAGCAATTATAAATGCTGGAGAAGATGTGAAGAAAAAGAAATACTTTACACTGTTGGTAGAATTGCAAATTAATACAACCACTCTGAAAATCAGTATGGAGGTTCCTCCAAAGAATAAGCATGGGACCACCGTACGAACCATCTACAGTACTCTTTGGTATTTATCCTGAACAATTAAAGTTGTCATACTGTAGTGATACATGTATACCCATTATTTTGATGACAGCACAATTCACAATAGCCAAACTATAAAACCAGCCTAGGTGTCCAACAACAGACAAATGGATAAAGAAAATATATATATATATATACACAATGGAGTTTTATTTAGTCATCAAGAGGTCAAAAGTAGGTCATTTGCAGGAAAATGGATGGAACTTGAGACCATCATGTTAAGCAAAATAATCCAAAGTCAAAAGGTCAAGTTCATATTTTTTTTCTCATAAACATGGAAATTAGAGAGGACAAAGGAAAAGAAAGGTGGGGAGTGATAGCATGAAAAGCAAAGGGAGATATTAGACAATTATATTATTGTAGTATGTGCAGGTACTAATACGAGACAACAAATCCCACAATTATGCACAACTATGATGCACTGAGAAAAAATAAAAGATAAGAAAGCTTGAGAAAATACCAGAGACAAAGAAGTTCTTCACTTAAATTCATTTTTTAAAAAATGTCTTACTAACAGATACGTTTAAATGTAGGATCAATGGGTAATCTCTGCCTCTTCCTTTCCCTCCAATTTCATTCAACATTTAAACTCTTTCTAAGCTTGCCATCAGCATTATTCTCCTAGGCTTGACAGTGTTGACTTTGTTGGGAATTTTCCTTTTCCTTTACTGCATTTTAAAGTCAAATTATAGGATATATTCAGATGTATACCAGAGTATGTATTTTGTAAAATGTTCTGGATTAAAGATTTATTTGTAAATTATCCACTGTTTTTCAGTATAGCTGACAGATGTGATAAAATTTTCATTTCCTTACCATGAAACCTTGATGATCAACATGGGGAAAGCTGATATTATAGATCTTTTAGTGAATTTTAAAAGTTCGAAATAAAGCAACCAAGTTTAAATAAAATTATATAGATATGTAAATATCTTACAATAGTAACAAAAACACACCAAAGTAAAAAATTGGCTGAATAATTTGGCATCGTGCTATATAACTTTGAAGATAACAGGGATATGTGTCATGTCTATTTACTTGAAAAAAAATATATATATAAGAATAATTTTGCATGGAAAATATCAATAGAAATAGTGAAAACAGACAAAAGAATAGAGTAAAAAAATAAAGAAACACAGCTGATTTTAAGTTGTACAAAATAGTCATTGTCTTTTCTTTAAAATGGTTCAAATTCATAGTGAAATTGAATTTCCTGTCTTGGAAATGGTGCTGTTTTCCCAATTCTTCCTGAGCCAAAGCTTTAAACAACATCATGACTTTATTTTCTTGTAGATTAATTCTCAGAACATCATAATATCTCTCTTCAAACATTAAAAAATAAAAAACATTCAAGGGTGGTGAACCAATAAGTAGTTCCTGCTCTGCACACAGCTCCAAAGGTATAGTAGCCCTTTGGAGAAGAAGGAAGACCAATGGATAGAAGAAGGAAGTTCTAAGATGTTAAATACTGAGGCCAGCTTCCCTAGGTAAGCTTGGTGGTCTGACTTTCCCATCAACATGAAGGCTTTTCTGATTCTGGGGCTTCTTCTCCTTTCTGTCATAGTCCAGGGCAAGGTCTATGAAAGGTGTGAGTTGGCCAGAACTCTAAAAAGACTTGGAATGGATGGCTACCATGGAATCAGCCTGACAAACTGTAAGTTGGGTCTTCCTCATTGTTTTTACAATGATTGAAAACATCATTTTGGTCCTATAGAATTAGATACCTGCTGAAGGGATGTGGGTATTATTCATTTTAAGTTGATTAATCTTCATTTTCTTGCACAACATTCAAAACATGCCATGACGAGAAGTTACTGTATAGCATACTCCAGATTCTCCAATCTCTGTACTTTTCAGATTGACCTCAAACATTTCCCCTTCCACAGCTATTTGTAAATGAATGAGCAAGTAAGTACATGAATGGGTGGTTGAACAAAATCACAGAATACCTTTCCTATTCCATAATTCTTGGTTTCAAGATTCAAACTTAACATCCAAATTCACCTTTAGGTATTACAAGAAAATCACTCTCAGAAAAATCCTTAAATGTTTCTAATAAAGCATTTTCCCATCAGCTGTGTATCTGCTATGAATTTGTACAACCTTCTCAACAGCTCCATTTTCTGTTCTAGGCTCAGTGTTGTCTGAGAGATGAGAACAAGGGGAAGGCAAAAGCAGTGGAAAAATAGCAATTTAAAGATTTTTAAAAGTACCTTATCTTGCTTCACAGTCTTATAAACTGATTTGAGCTACAAAAGGATACTCCTAGGGACCCTCTATAACAAAGGTATTGAGGCAGGCAGGCATGGTGGCTCAGACCTGTAGTCCCAGCTACTTGGAAGGCTGAGGTGGAAGGATCACTTGAGCCCAGGAGACCACCCTGGGAACCCAGTGAGACCCTGTCTCAAACAACAAAACAACCCTAACCTGTTACTAATATTTTATCAATTAAATACATCTTGTACTTACAAAGTAAGTCTCTAGAAAAAATACAATTAGTTGCATAGAATTGGTTTTGATACACAGTATATAAATCAGTTGGTGTTGCTATTTATTACAAAAAACTATTTCTTTTCAGGGGTGTGTCTGGCCAAATGGGAGAGTAGTTACAACACCAGAGCTACAAACTACAACCCTGGAGACCAAAGTACTGACTATGGGATATTCCAGATCAATAGCCACTACTGGTGTAATGATGGCAAAACCCCAAGAGCAGTTAATGCCTGTGGTATATCCTGCAATGGTAAGACTAGATAATATTTGAGTGGTGGCACAAGAACTACCTGCATATATTTACAAGAACAGATGTTCAAACAAATCAAATAGCCTTGAAGGGTTTTTGTCAGGGAGCTAGAAAAAGTCCATCTCAACTTCTAGAAAGTGATTGTTATCCTCAAAAATTCCCTGAATACAAACAGAGCTGGGGATTTAGCTCAGTGGTGGAGTGCCTGCTCATTTATTGTTAATGGCCTTATTGAAGCTTTTCTAAAACTTTGCCATTCCATGTATTCACTGAGAATGGCTTAGGGATCTTTTGATTGTGTGATCCTTTTGATTGTTTTATGCGTTATTATGAAAGGTCCTATGTATGAAAAAAGTTAGATTTTCATATAATGAATATCCAGATGACTGTACACTTTCAACAATAATTGACATCTTTCCATAGATTCTTCTTGTTATTTATACATTTTGCTGAGAGATTTTAAGGTGAATTAGAAATGTTGATATTTTATTTCTAAATCCTCTAGCTTGAATCTCCAAAATACACAATTCCTAAATAATCATTATCACACCTAAAATATTACCTCATGTATTTATGTACTTGGGATGAAACATTGTGTTTTAATAAGAAAAAGAACTCTCAAGGTTTGTTACATATATAAGGTATGAGAGTATTAGACTCCTGAACTCATGAAAATAGAAATAGCATGTACAAATTTTAGTGTATAAAATAGTGCATACATATTGCAGACTTATTTTAAAAATATTAAATGTTAAAATTCCCAAGAGAAAATCAATTTTATAAAATTATTTTTGACTTAGCTGATTTACTTAAAAATTGCTTTTGTATTGTATAATAATCTATGGTCATTGAATAATATTTAGAAAAATATAAGCAAGATGAAATAGCATGCACAGTCTTACTACCCAGAGATTTATAACCATGGATAATTTTTGGTGCATATTCTTTCTGAATGTATTTCAACATGTAAAGATATATTAAACATATACATAGCTAGATACAACTGTGTTTTTACAAAAATTAAATTTTATTATACACCTTGCTCTACAAATATCATCTATTCACATAAATTATTTCCATATCAATGTGATTTTTTGAAAGGGAGAGAGAATCCACTGTTAGGCTGTTTCCACTTTTCCCTTTTATGAATTGCTACAAATGGCTTTATGGATACATGTAAGGGGTTTCAATATATTTCTCTCTCTCTCTCTCTCTCTCTCTCTCTCTCTCAATTCTTTTTAACTTTTGTGCATATTGCCACTGAGACATATTCCCAGACTTTTTATTATTTCTTTGGGATATAACATCAGTGGTAGAATTGCTGAGTAAAAAATTTCAGGGCATGTATTTTTTTACAGTATGCAAAGAGGACTTTCTTCCATATTAATTAATAATTCCAGGTCTCCAACAACTTTAGTAATTGAGAAACACTGTGTTATTTCACGTCAATAACAAAACAAATTAAGAGGAAGTTTTCCCAACAAACACAGATATATAAATTCTTGGCGTGGTATGCTTTCCTCTGCCTAACATAATAAACTGGCTAAGTGTAAACTTCCAAGGAAATTGTTAGAACATCCTTTTCATGCCTCATCACCTCTCTTCCAGCTCTGTTGCAAGATGACATCTCTCAAACCGTGACTTGCGCAAAGAGGGTTGTCCGTGACCCACAAGGCATTAGAGCATGGTATGTTTTAAGGTTTGAAAGGGGAAACTGTTTTACTCTACTGTTCATATATGCAGTGAGAGGAAAAAAATCAAAGACCTAAGTGTTATTCTGAATGTAAAGTTGCGCTTTGAGGCCTAAGGGACACAATGTATTACCTCCTTCAGAAGAGACAATCAGCTTGAACTGATTCACAGTCTTGTCCATTTACTCCTCTATAGATTTTAGGGATTTCTAAAGTTTTAAATATTCTCCACACTCTACTAGTTCCTTGTCATATCTTTTTTTGGGGGAAAGTGGGAGGTTTGTATAAGAGATAGAACCAGGAAACTTAACCACTGATCCACAGCCCCAGTCCTTTTTTATTTTTTATTTGGAGACAGGACCTCACTAAATTGCTAAGGCTGGCTTTGAACTTGCAGTCCTCCTGCCTCAGCCTCCTGAGCTGCTACAGTTACAGTCATGCACCCCATGTCGGCCTCCTTGTCATATTTGAAACAATTTGTGGAATAAGTAAATGGACCATGCACATAATTCAACATTTGTGTTCAGCATTCTGTGCCCTATGGAGGCCTCTGAGGATGAGCAAAGCATCTTGTATACTCATCTCCACTTAATCAGTAGCAGTACCTGGGTCTAGTTGTAGCCTGTATGATATTTATGGATAGGATTTTTTGCTCCCATAAAAGGAATTGAGTATGTACACTACAATGCAGATATGTTTTAACCTTTGTTTGTGTTTCCCTTTTCTCTGCAGGGTGGCATGGAGAAATCATTGTCAAAATCGAAACCTCTCTCAGTACATTCAGGGCTGTGGAGTGTAACTGCAAAATTTTCCTTCTTCTTCAGCTCATTTTGTTACTTTGCCACATTAAGGGACACACTGCCACTAGTGTAGTGTGTCACACTACCATTGTTTCCCCTTCAAACAAGTAGCATTTTTACAGAAGCAGGAACAAAATATAGCCTTTCTCCTAAGAGCCATGCCGTTCATAATTTGTGTTTTACTTAATAGTAACCCCCCATTTTCAGCTTACTAATAAAGCTAATGCTGGTGAAAAACTTACCTACAACCTTGATTATCAAATAATCTACAGTACATTCAGTTTTTTATTAAAGATATAATCAAGACTTAATCTTAAATGATACCAGTATTTCCCAATATTAGACAACAATACAAAAAAAGCTATCTAAAAACCACTGGAATTTAGGCAACATCCAAACTGTGTAGCACCCAATGCCTTCCATCTATACAGTTATCTCCAAAAATAGGAAAATTAACCACTCTCTTGGGCAATATAAAATTCTTAAAGGATTGGAAAGCCAATGCCTAAAGTGAAGACTGACCGAAGGAAAAATGTGTTTGCACAAAGTGTGTGACATTTGGTTTAAGAATTTTCCATTTATGCAGCTTTACAAACAGACTCACAATTTATATATCAATCTGTTTTAAGCTTTGAAAGAACACTTACCTGCATCTGACTGATCATAAGCCATTAAGGAGGGATTTAAATGGGCTGTTGATGTTCCCCAATTTTATTAACTTAGATTCATGCATTTCACCTAAATCTGAGACAGATAAGCTTGCATTACTAATTAACCACAGGAGTGAAATTATGCATACTGTAAAAATACAAATGTCATCATTAAATGGTTGCATTGCATATTTTGTCTGTCCTTGTTTAGACCCATTTGGAGTCTGGGGGGAAAAAATCACATATATTAGAAAAAGAGAAAAGAAAGAACTTGGTACTCTTAATGTCTTCTATATCCTCACCTGCACTGAAAGCTAGCAATGGCTGGAGGAAAATCCACAAGCTGGCTAATAAATCTTACTTTGAATCCATAACCATGAATCTCATATGGCCTCAAGTCAGCATGGTCACCTCAGTCACTTCTCTGGATTCTTCCTGTGTTGTCCCCCTCTCCAAAACAACTATGATTATTTCACTTCTCCCATTCTTTGTTGAGAGCCCAACACACACATCTGACACCCTCTCTGCCCCCTAACCTTCCACTATCCTCTGCTCTTAGCAGATAATCTTTGCTTATATATACCATTAAAAAAAAAAAAAAGCCATTTCAAAGAAGCACTACAAAGTTCTCCCCCTGTCACAAAGCAGCAGTCACACCTTTCCCTCACTGATCCTTCCTTCCTTCCCACTGTTTCTGGGATGAAGGGCCTTTGCTCCTGGCAAAGGCAGCATCTCCACATGCAGCCTCTGTCCCATGCCTCACAACTCCCAGCTAGGCTGAGCTTCTCCCTCTCTGCTCCATCACCTCCATCATGGTGCAAAGGGCCCCCCAGCATTCTCCCATCGTACAAACAACATTCCACTGACCCTACACCACCCTCCAAGTACAACCTCAGCATCTGCTCTCTCCATGGTGGGATTCTAGGGGAGAAGCGCATCCCCACCTCCCATTTCTCTTCAGCTCTTTCCAGTCTGGCTTCTGTCTCACTCAGCCACGTCTGCTGCCCTAGGACTTCTCCCATGACCTGGGTACAATTCCAGTGATCATCTGCTCTCTGCTTGATCTCTCATCAGCATTTAGCTAAGTGAACCACTTCATATCACTAGAAGCTTTTTCTCTCTCACCTTCTTGCTTACATCCGACTTCATAGGCTGCTCCTTCTCAGTTCCTCTTTCCCATTCTCTCTCTGCTATTTCATTCCTTTTTAAAATATTTTTAGTTGTAGAGGGACACAATACCTTTAATTAATTTATTTATTTTTATGTGGTGCTGAGGATCAAATTCTATGTTTCCCACGTGCTAATCAAGGGCTCTACCATTGAGCCACAGGCCCTCTGCTATTCCATTACTGAATGTGTGAATGTCCCAGAGCTCAAGCCTATAACAATTTGATATGCAAAAAATTTTACTTATTCATTTATGGTGTCCCCTCTTGTCCACGATTTTATTCTCCATTGTTTCAGTTATCATGGTCAACTGTGACCCAGAAATATTAAGTGAAAGTTCCAGAATGAAACAAGTGATACATTTTGAATTGCATGCCATAGGGAAGTGTGTGATGAAATCTCCCACTGACCTGCTCTGCCCTGTATGGAACATAAGTCTTTCTTTGTTGCACCATCCTTTATTGCCTCCTGATCATTACTCATTTAGTAGCCAACTCGGCTACCAGATTAGCTGTGAGAGTATCCAAGTGCTTATGTTCAAGCTCCTTATTTTACTTAATACAGTAATTGTTCAATTTAATTTTTAGTTATTGTTAGTCTACTGTGTCTAATTCATATATTTATAATTTATAAATTAAGCTTTGTCATCAATAGCCAATAAAATAAAAAACATAGTACGTACAGGGTTCTGTACTGCCTGTGGTTTCAGGTAGCCACCTGGGGTTTTGGAATATATCCCTCAGGAATAAGGGACAACCATTGTATTAATATCTCCTCAACAAATTACAACTTCAAAAAGGATAGTTTTTCCACTTGTTAAAAGCATTGAATTGGGCTGGTGGGCACAATACCTCAGTGGTAAAGCAGCTTGGCTAGCAGGCAGGAGACCCTGGGTTTGATCCCTAGTACCACAATAAAAGAGAGAGAGAGAGAGAGAAACACACACACAAACACACACACACACACACACACACACACACACACACGGTCTTACTTTCTCCCTGATCTTCCCATCCTTCTTCCCCTCAGGCTGAGAAGAAAGAGCCAGCTCTGGTCCTGGCCTGAGGGAGAACACTGAGAGTTGAACTGCTCCACATGGACTGACAACCAGTCTTCCTGTTCATAGCCCTGCCATTCACTCCTGCCTCAGAGTTGCCTCAGTCTTTTCCCAGTTCTAGGAAAACAGTCACCTTGCTTTGTATTGAAGTCCCCTTCTACAGGCACTCACGTGTCAGCTAGACCCATTATCCTAAATTGCCCTTCACCCTCTGGATTATAAAATTGTACTACATTTCTCATCGTCATCGATTCTGCCTTTCATGGCCCTTGTTGACTTGTGCCTTTTAAATCTTCTTTGGGTGATATTTTCATGGGATGTGCAAGAAATGTGAGATGGTGCTATCCCATTGAACATTCTAACAATATCATAAATTGTGGCAAAGATTTGCTTTAAAGATGACTTAGTTTTGGGGAATAGTCAAAGTCTGTGAGATCCTTCCTCATCTCCTATTTCCCAGTCCTGAAGTCCCCAACATTCACCATAATTAATTATTTTTTCTCAATTGTAGGAAAAAATAAAGACAAAATTCTGAATTGTGAATGATTAATAAATTATTATTGATTGGAATAGGATAAAATTGTCTGGGATCTAAAGACATCTTTTCTGAAAAGACAAGAGACTCATATTTCATCAAGTAAAACATGCAGAATATACAGAACTTCTGGGGAAAAATTCTCTGCCCCATCATGCCTACTTGCTCTTTTATTTTTAAATAGCTTGCTCATTATTTTAATTGAAATAATAACAGTATTAATTGAATGTTATACAGAGTGCTTGCCTTGTTCATGTGAGGTACTGGGTTCAATCCTCAGCACCACATTATAATAAAATAAACAAAATGAAGATATCATGTCCATGTATAACTAAAAAAAATTTTTTTAAATAAAAAAATAAAATAAAACAATCTGCTTAAAGTATTTTAATTTGATGTTTTAACTCCCGTCCCAGCTAAAGGAGTGTGGATGTAGCTCAGTCGAAGAGTGTTCCCTGACATAAAAAATAAAAAGACCTGGGGCATAGGGGTGTAAACACTTCTTCCCTTTGAAGTAGTCACAATATATCAGGCAGGGTATCATGGCTATCAGTTTGGCTCTTGGTGGCAAGCAAATATTTGCTTATTCTATCCTCAAAACATGTAAGTCCATAATTGTTCAAACACTTGAAAAGAAAAATTAACCTCATCAGCAGAAGGCTTAAACCAAGACAGATAATAATGGATGTTCTGTTTTGTTTTTTCCAGTACTGGGGACTAAACTCAGGGCCTCTCACAGTGCTAGGCAAGTGCCCTACCACTGGGCCACATCCCCAGCCCACAGCTGGGTATTCTCAAGTGAGTGAGAAAGGATACAAAGGGGACCAGAGACTATCTCTTTGAACCATTTTCATTTTCTTTGGGTCCCCCAAATCTGTCTCACTCTTTATTATTTAACACTCAAAGGTAGGCCTTGTCTGAACAATGTGTTTATTTTTTTTATTTTTGAACAGGCTTCTCAAACACTCATTCACAGCCAAAACTAGTAACCATTAAAGGTCAAGCAGAAAGAAACTTTCACTCATGCAAAATAAGGGTAACCACAAGGTGATAACCTTAATGTGGCTCAGAATCTTTTCTTCCTAGGCAGATCCAGAGCACAGTTCTTTCTGAATTCAGGTAGTGTTTGTTCATATGCTAAGAGTGTGTTGAGCCTCCTGACATGATTATCTTTGAAGGTAGCACTTGGTTGGATAAATGTGTTTCTGTAGGTTTCAGTGGTAAAGTCCTATTGCTTTATAAGTGACCTCTTATGTTCTAACATGGAACAGGAGGCAAAGCATTGTGGAAGTGGAGATAGGAAAGTTGTTCCATGAGCCTTATTTAAGATAGGGAATCACTGATTTTT
>NW_025999853.1:38073035-38108316 GCF_001458135.2 Marmota marmota marmota | reverse complement strand
TTTTTTTTTTTTTTTTTTGAGAGAGAGAGAGAGAGAGAATTTTTTAATATTTATTTTTTAGTTTTTGGTGGACACAACATCTTTGTTTGTATGTGGTGCTGAGGATCGAACCTCATGCATGCCAGGCGAGCGCGCTACCGCTTGAGCCACATCCCCAGCCCGGTGGTGATTTTTAACAACATAAAGCTTGGGATATTTGCTGCTTGCAAATGATCCTTCATTAGAAAGGCCAACAGAGGTGGGCTGGGGTTCTAACTCAGTGGCAGAGCACTTTCTGGCACATGTGAAACTATGGGTTCAATCCTCAGCACCATATAAAAATAAATAAATAAAAACAGAGGATTTGTGTCCATCTACAACTAAAAATATTTTTAAAAAGAAAAAGAAAAGCCTATAGAGTTTGTATTAAGCAGAATTTGCTTTCAATAGATGAGCACTTTGTGGAAGAACTGAAGTAGTTTCACTGCAGAGTATGATATTCTCAAGGCTCTTTTGTAGAGCCTTTTTAGTGGGTTTAGTGCTCAGGCAAAAAATAAAATAAAAACGTTTCTAGATTTGTTTTCCCCCAATTGTTCAATCCTTAATATGTGGAGTTTTTGTAATGAAAAGAAATAATTTATGCTAGCTGACTACATTTTTGTATCAAATAAACATCTAAAACAATCCGCTGCAGGCTAGGGCTGGGGCGCTTGCCTTGTACATGTGAGGTACTGGGTTCAATCCTCAGCATCACATTAAAATAAAATAAACAAAATGAAGATATCATGTCCATGTATAACTAAAAAAATTTTTTTTAAATAAAAAAATAAAATAAAACAATCTTCTTAAAGTATTTTAATTTGATGTTTTTTGTTTTGGATTTTGTTTGATTGTTTGCTTTTGTTTTATTGTTGTTTTTCTGGTTTTTGTTTTTTGTTTTGTTTTGTTTTGTTTTGTTGTTTGCATGTAGAGCCTAATCTATACCCATCCTTCATCCTTGCCTTGCCCTCAATTAAAATTTTTAAGCTTGGACAAAATAGTCCCGGGGTGCAGCTCTCTGTACTTCTTTCCCATAGTCTTCCATTTGGGCACATGAGTGTAATATACAGATTAGAGATCATTTCACTCAAATATTGCTAGTCTTATTGCATTTCATAGTGAAGATAGATACCTTGTGGAAATATTGGAATGCTGAGTTGTAGTTTTATTGACTTGTGCTCACTTTCTTTAGTCTTTGTAATTTTTAATAAGTCAATGTGTCCTATCCTGAGTACTTAAGTATCTTAGAGAAGATTTGCTTTGAGAATACATCTCAATGATAAAATAGACATCTTAAAATAAAATATTTCTTTCCAGACTCAATGTGTCTCTTCCAAAATGCTCCTGAAACTTTTGACTACTCTCACTGCTGGGTAGTCTTCAACAGTATCATAAAAAAAGACTAAAAGAAGGGGTAATTTTTAATGGTCAATAAAGGATATTTTAAAGCTGAGATTTTTTCAAAAACCCTTCAGATAAGTGAAAGAAACATTTAAAATATACAAGAGTTTTATTTATACTTAAGTCCATATTCCCTGTCTCAAAAAAAAAAAAAAAGATGATGGATAACATGCTCATGATTAAGCCATTTGCAGAATTACTCTTTTGGTAATTTTATAATCTGATGAGTTTTTGTTCTGCTGACTGTTAGAGGTTCCTAAACCTTTAAGAGAAGTCTTTTATTATTTTTTAATTTTTTTATTTATTCTTTTAGTTATACATGACAGTAGAATGTATTTTGACATATCATACATGCATGGAGTATAACTCCACACTCGTGTGGTTTTACATGATGTGAAATTACACTGGTCGTTTATTCAGATGTGAGCATAGGAAAGTTATGGCCAATACATTCTACTGTCTTTCCCATTCCCATCCCCCCTCCCCTCCCTCCATTCCCTCCTGTCAAGACAGGTGAGCATCACCCCACCCCCTGCCACCACCCCTCATTGTCAGTCACATCCACATATCAGAGATATCAGAGAGAACATTAGGCCTTTGATTTTTGGCTTATTTCACTTAGCATGAGAGTCTCCAGTTCCATTCAAGAGAAATTTTGAAAGAAAGAGAGAAGAACAGGCAGTAAGCCCCCCACAGCCAGCCTTACCAAGCCAGGCTGTGTCATCAGCCCTTCATTAGTGGGCCGTTCAAATCACAGTTCAGTTGAAAACCTAACAGGGACCCATTAGGACACTCTACTCATTTTTCTGGTCACTTCCAGTAGCCCAATGCCATTGAGCTAAAATATATCATCTGGTAAAATTTTCGAGGAAACCTTAAAAATCATGTTTGTTGTTACTAGACAATTTCATTATCCTCCCATCTTCTTTCAATTTCCCCTTGATTCTCACTTCAATTCTGGCATTCTTTTTAGTTTTTAGAGTTACCCCAGAGTACATCAAGGATATGCTAAAAGTAGAAATAGAAGTCTGAATAATTTCAATGGTTTCTATCATTGATGCCCCAAAATATATATTATACCATTTCCCAAATTTAAAAACTAATGGAAGACTGGGGTTGTGGCTCAGTGGGGTAGAGCACTAACCTAGCATGTGCAAGGCCCTGGGTTCAATCCCCAGCACCACATATAAATAAGTAAATAAAATAAAGGTATTGTGTCCAATTACAACTAAATATAAAAAATTTTAAAAAATTAATTGAGCCAGGCCTGGTAGCCCATTCCTGTCATCCCAACACCTTGGGAGGCTGAGGCAAGAAGATCACAAGTTAAAACCAGCCTCAGCAACTTAGCAAAACTCTGTCTCAAAATAAAAAAAAATTAAAAGAGTTGGGGATGTGGCTCCGTAGTTAATTGCCCATGGGTTCAATCCCGGATACCAACACACACACACACACATACACACACACACAAAAAAAAAACTAATTGAGGCTAACATTTACTTTTTTAAGTTTCTCAAGAGAGTCTACATTGAATTTTTATTTTTGTCATTGAGATATTGTACATAACTAACTCATAAAACATAAGCAATGTGAAATCCAACATATTATCCTTGATATTCTTCTTTAATGTGATTGATTTGTTATAATCTTAGGAACATTCAGAAAATACTGACGTCATTTCCCCTTGTCCTCAGTGTTATACTTTTTCCTAAATGTCAAGTCCCATGATTCAGTTTCTTTAGTCAAGATTTCACAGGTGTGAAGACAGAAACCACAAGAGGCAAAAGACTTGTCCACCTTATTGAAATTCATTAAAAACAAAACTCTTGGGGCTGGGGCTGTAGCTCAGTGGCAGAGCACTTGCCTAGCACGTGTGAAGTACTAGGTTCAATGATTAGCACCACATAAAAATAAACAAATAAAATAAAGGCATGAGTCCATTAACAACTACAAAAAAGAAAAAAGAAGAAAGAAAGAAAACTCTTACTAACAGATACATTTAAATATACATTCAACAAGTAATTTCTTCATCTCCTTTACCTAAGTTGCATTCAACATTTAAAGCTCTTTCTCCCTTGCCATCAGCATTATTTCCTAGGCTTGTCAGTGTTAAGTTAGATTTTTTTTCCTTTTCTTTAATGACTTTTTAAAGTCCAATTATAGGATGAATTCAGATGTGTACCAGAGTATGTATTTTGTAAAATGTTCTGGATGAAGATTTGATGTGTAAATTATCCATTGTTTTTTCAGTATAGCTGACGGATGTGATAAAATTTTCATTTTCTTACCAGGAGGACTTTATGATCAACATGGGGAAAGCAGGCATTGTAGAGCTTTTTGTGATATTAAATGTGCAATTTAAAGCAATCAAGTTTAAATTTACATATACATGTGTGTGTATGAGTGTGTGTGTGTGTGTGTGTAATTTATAAAAGTAACAAAAATACCACAGTAGGAAACTAGGTGAGCAACATGGCATCCTGCTCTATAACCATTAAGATGATAGGTACAGCCAGGCACGGTGGTACACGCCTGTTATCCTCACAGATCCAGAGACTGAGACAGGAGGATTGTGAGTTCAAAGCCAGCCCCAGCAACCGCAAGGTGCTAAGAAACTCATGAGACTCTGTCTCTAAATAAAATACAAAAATTGGGCTGGGGATATGGCTCAGTGGTTGAGTGCCTCTGAGTTCATACCCTGGTACAAAAAGAGAGAGAGAGAGAGATGACAGGAATATGTGTCATGTCCATTTTGTGAAAAGTATGCATAAAATAATTTTAAGTGAAAAAGATTATTAAAAATAGTGAAAGTACACAAAACAATTGAATAAAAAGAAAGGGGCTGGGGCTGTAGCTCAGTGGCAGAGTGCCTGCCTAGCATGTGTGATTCACAGGTTCAATCCTCAGCAAAAACATTTAAAAAAAAAATCAATAAACAAAGATACTGTGTGTCCCACTACAACTAAAAAACTATTTTTTTTAAAAAAAGAAAGAATTAAAGAAACTCAAAAACCACAGCTGATTTTAAGCTGTACAAAAACAGTTGTTTCTCTTTCTTTATACTTGCTCAACTTCATAAAGAGAATTTAAACAATATTGTGACTTTATTTTCCTATAGGATAATTCTCAGAACATCCCAATCTCTGTCTTCAAACATAATAAAAATAAAATAAAAAGACCTTAAATAGAGACAAATCACTAAGTAGTTCCTGTTCTGCACACAGCTCCAAGGGCGTAGCCCCTAACCACTAGAAAAAGAAGGAAGTTCCAAGACATTAAATACTGGGGCCAGCTTCCCTAGCTCAGCCTAGTGGTCTGACTTTCCCATCAACATGAAGGCTTTTCTGATTCTGGGGCTTCTTCTCCTTTCTGTTATAGTCCAGGGCAAAGTCTATGAAAGGTGTGAGTTGGCCAGAACTCTAAAAAGACTTGGAATGGATGGCTACCGCGGAATCAGCCTGGCAAACTGTAAGTTGGGTCTTCCTCATTGTTTTTACAATGGTTGAAAATATCATTTTGGTCCTCTAGAATTAGAGATAGCAGGTGAAGGGATGTGGGCATGGGAGGGAAAGATTCTATACCATTCTGAGTCCAACAGGA
The DNA here is from genome assembly GCF_001458135.2 of Marmota marmota marmota. NCBI lineage: Eukaryota > Metazoa > Chordata > Mammalia > Rodentia > Sciuridae > Marmota > Marmota marmota. The sequence goes on along the minus strand of NW_025999853.1, from coordinate 38,103,297 downwards.
CCTGATGTCCTCTGCTAGTGCCACTAGGTGGGCAGTTGCCTCTGATTCAATCGCCCACATACACTAACCAAAAAACACACTGAAGGACCTGTTTGGAACTCAGGTTCTCAGCCTAGAGTACACAGTTATTTTTCTTTTTTAAAAAATTATTCTGCCATGCCAGCCACCATGGCCCACATGTGTACTCCCAGCGACTCTGGTGCCTGAAGCAGGAGCATCTCAAGTTTGAGGCCAGCCTGGAGACCTTAGTGAGATCCTGTCTCCAAAACCCAACATGCTGAGGATGTAGCTCAGTGGTAGAACACCCTGGGTTCAATCCCACAAAAGCCTACAAAACAAACCCCTTACTATGACAGCGTATGTTTCATAGCAAAATCTTTCAAAATTATGTTGGATTCTCCAGGAAAAGGTGGTAGGACCTCTCATTCCCCACCCCGTCACTATTTATATAATGATCTCTACAACTCGGGGCTGAGATTGTGGCTCATGGGTAGAGCGCTCGCCTAGCAAGGCCCTGGGTTTGATCCTCAGCACCACATATAAATAAATAAAATAAAGGTATAAAAAATCACATAAAAAAAGATCTCTATAATCCAACATGAAATGATTTATAATTCATTTTAAGTTGATTAATTTTCAATTTCTTCCACAACATTCAAACATGCCATGACAAATAGTTACTTTACAGCATACTTCATATTCTCCAATCTCTGTACTTTTCAGATTGACCTCAAATATTTCCCTTCCACAGCTATTTGTAAATGAATGAGCAAGTAAGTACATGAATGGGTGGTTGAACAAAATCACAGAATACCTTTCCTATTCCATAATTCTTGGTTTCAAGATTCAACCAAATTTAAACTTAAATTTAAAAAATATCAAATTCAAGATATCCAAATTCACCTTTAGGTATTACAAGAAAATCTCTCTCAGAAAAATCCTTAATTGTTTCTAATAAAGCATTTTCCCATCAGCCTATGTATCTGCTTTGAATTTGTACAACCTTCTCAATCGCTCATTTTCTGTTCTAGGCTCAATGTTGTCTGAGAGATGAGAACAGGGGAAGGTAAAAGCAGTGGAAAAATAGCAATTTAAATACTTTTAAAAGTAACTTATCTTGCTTCACATTCTTATAAACTGATTTGTGCTACAAAAGGATTTTCCTAGGGACCCTCTATAACAAAGGTGTTGAGGCAGGCAGGCATGGTGGCTCAGACCTGTAGTCCCAGCTACTTGGGGGGCTGAGGTGGGAGGATCACTTGAGCCCAGGAGACCACCCTGGGAACCCAGTGAGACCCTGTCTCAAACAACAAAACAACCCTAACCTGTTACCATATTTTATGAATTAAACACATCTTGTACTTACAAAATAAATCACTAGTAAAATACAATTAGTTGCATAGAATTGGTTTTGATACACAGTATATAAATCAGTTGGTGTTGCTATTTATTATAAAAAACTATTTCTTTTCAGGGGTGTGTCTGGCCAAATGGGAGAGTAGTTACAACACCAGAGCTACAAACTACAACCCTGGAGACCAAAGTACTGACTATGGGATATTCCAGATCAATAGCCACTACTGGTGTAATGATGGCAAAACCCCAAGAGCAGTTAATGCCTGTGGTATATCCTGCAATGGTAAGACTAGATAATATTTGAGTGATGGCACAAGAACTACCTGCATATATTTACAAGAACAGATGTTCAAGCAAATCAAATAGCTTGTAAGGGTTTGTCAGGGAGCTAGAAAAAAATCCATCTCAACTTCTAGAAAGTGATTGTTATCCTTAAAATTCCCTGTATAGAAACCTAGGGCTAGGGATTTAGCTCAGTGGTGGAGTGCCTGCTCATTTATTGTTAATGGCCTTATTAAAGCTTTTCCAAAACTTTGCCATTCCATGTATTCACTGAGAATGGCTTAGGGATCTTTTGATTGTGTGGTCCTTTTGATTGTTTTATGCGTTATTAAGAAAGGTCCTACATATGTAGAAAGTTAGATTTCATATAATGAATGGCTACATTCACTTAGCATATTGTACACTTTCAACAATAATTGACATCTTTCCATAGATTCTTTTTGTATGTATGTGTACATTTTGCTGAGAGATTTTAAAATGAATTAGAAATGTTGACATTTTATTTTTAAATCCTCTAGCTTGAATCTCCAAAATATACAATTCCTAAATAACCATTAACACACCTAAAACATTACCTTATGTATTTATGTACTTGGGATGAAACATGGTGTTTTAATAAGAAAAAGAACTCACAAGGTGCATTACATATATAAAGTATGGGAGTGTTAGACTCCTGAGCTCATGAAAATAGAAATAGCATGTTCAAATTTTAGTGTATAAAATAGTGTATACATATTGTGGACTTGATATTTTTTAAAAATTTTAAATATTAAAATTCCCAAGAGAAGATCAATTTTAGAATTTTATTTTTAATCTAGCTAATTTACCTAAAATTATTTGTATTACATAATAATCTATGATCATTGAATAACATGTAGCAAATAAAAGCAAGATGAAAATCCATAGTCTTACTACCCAGAGATGTATAAGCATGGATAACTACATACTCTTTCAGAATCAACATGTATATAAATGTAAAGTTATATCAAACACATACATAGCCAGATACAAATATGTTTTTACAAAAATTAAATTTTATTACATATCCTGCTCTACAATTTGCACTTATTATTTGAAAGGGTGAAGAGAATTCCACTATTAAGTTGTTTCTACTTTTCCCTGTCATGAATTGTTACAAATGGCTTTATGGATACATGTGTAGAGTTTTGATACATTTTCTCTCTCTGTCTTTCTCTTTTTATAAAATTCTTATTTTTGTGATTTTGCCACTAGGCCATATCCCGAGATCTCTTATTATTTTTGGGGGATAAATCATCAATGGTAGAATTCCTGAGTAAAAAATTTCTGGGCATGTCTTTTTTCACAGTGTGCATAGGGGCCTTTCTTCCGTATTACTTAATCATTCCAGGGGTTAGGGTTGTGGCTAGCAGCAGAGCACTGACCTAGCACATAAGAGGCCCTGGGTTTGATCCTCAACACCACATAAAAATAAATAAAATGAAGGTATTGTGTCCAACTACAACTAAAAAATGAATATTTTTAAAAATAATAATTCCAACAACTTTAGTAACTGAGAAACAATGTGTTATTTCATGTCAACAAGGAAAATAATTAAAAGGAAGTTTTTCACAACAATCACAGATATATAAATTCTTGGAAAAGAACTTCTTGGTATGCTTTCCTTTGCCTAACATAATAAACTGGCTAAGTGTAAACTTCCAAGGAAATTGTTAGAACATCCTTTTCATGCCTCATCACCTCTCTTCCAGCTCTGTTGCAAGATGACATCTCTCAAGCTGTAACTTGTGCAAAGAGGGTTGTCCGTGACCCACAAGGCATTAGAGCATGGTATGTTTTAAGGTTTAAAAGGGGAAACTGTTTTACCCTGCTGTTCATATATGCAGTGAAAGAAAAAATTCAAAGACCTAAGTGTCCTTCTGAATATAAAGTTGTCCTTTAGGGCCTAAGGGACACAATGTATTACCTCCATCAGAAGAGACAATCTGCTCGAACTGATTCACAGTCTTGCCTATTTACTCCTCATTGATTTTAGGAATTTGTAAATATTCTCCACACTCTACTAGTTCTTTCATATCTTTATTTTTTTTGTGGGGGTGAGGTATAAAAGGGATAGAACCAGGGACACTTAATCATTGATCCACATACCCAATCCTTTTTTTTTTTTTTTTTTGACTAATGAGAATTTTTTTTTTAAATTTATTTTATTTATTCTAATTTGTTATATATGACAGCAGAATGCAATTCAATTTATATTACACAAATAGAGGACAATTTTTTTATGTCTCTGGTTGAATACAAAGTAAATTCACACCATTCATGTTTTCATATATGTACTTACGGTAATGATGTTTGTATCATTCCACCTTCTTTATTACCCCCATTCTCCCTCCCTTCTCCTCCCTCCCCTTTTCCGTATCTAAACTTTGTCTATTTCCCTATGCCCCCCTCTACATCCCCATTATGAATCAGGTTCCTTATATCAGAAAAGACATTCGGCATTTAGTTTTTTGGGCTTGGCTACTTCACTTAGCATTATATTCTCCAAATCCATCCATTTATCTGCAAATGCCATGATTTTTTCTCTTTTATGCTGAGTAATAAATATTCCATTGTGTATATATGCCACATTTTCTTTATCCATTCATCTACTGAAGGGCATCTAGATTGGATCCACACTTTAGTTATTGTAAATTGTGTTGCTATAAACATCCTCAGTTTACACCCACAGGACTTAAAAACAGCATACTACAGGGACACAGCCCCAGTCCTTTTCTATTTTTTATTTGGAGACAGGGCCTCACTAAGTTGCTAAGGCTGGCTTTGAACTTGCAGTCCTCCTGAGCTGCTACAGTTACACGCATGCACCCCATGTTGGCCTCCTTGTTATATGTGAAACTACTTTTGCTATAAATAAATGTTCCATGCACATAACTCAACATTTGTGTTCAGCATTCTGTGCCCTATGGGTCCCTCTGAGGAGGAGCAAAGCACCTTGTATACTCATCTCCACTTAATCAGTAGCAGTATCTAGGTCTAGTTCTAGGCTGTATGATATTTATGGATAAGATATTTTGTTCCCACAAAGATATTTAAGTATGTGCACTGCAGTGCAGATATGTTTTAACCTTTGCTTGTGTTTCCCTTTTCTCTGCAGGGTGGCATGGAGAAACCATTGTCAAAACCGCGACCTCACTCAGTACATTCAGGGGTGTGGAGTGTAACTGCAAAATTTTCCTTCTTCTTCAGCTCATTTTGTTACTTTGCCACATTAAGGGACACACTGCCACTAGTGTAGTGTGTCACACTACCATTGTTTCCCCTTCAAACAAGTAGCATTTTTACAGAAGCAGGAACAAAATATAGCCTTTCTCCTAAGAGCCATACCGTTCATAATTTGTGTTTTACTTAATAGTAACCCCCCATCTCCAAAAATAGGAAAAATAACCACTCTCTTGGGCAGTATAAAATTCTTAAAGGAGTAGAAAGCCAACCCTTAAAAGTGAAGACTGACTGAAGGAAGAATGTGTTTGCACAAAGTGTGTGACCTTCTGTTTAAGAATTTTCATAAAAAATGTTCCATTTATCCAGCTTTATAAACACACTCACAATTTACATATCAATTTGTTTTAAGCTTTGAAAGAACACTTGCCTGCATCTGACTGATCATAAGCCATTAAGGAGGGATTTAAATGGGCTGTTGCTATTCCCCAATTTTATTAACTTAGATTCATGCATTTCATATAAATCTGAGACAGATAAGCTTGCATTACTAATTAACCACAGGAGTGAAATTATGCATACTGTAAAAATACAAATGTCATCATTAAATGGTTGCATTGCATATTTTGTCTGTCCTTGTTTAGACCCATTTGGGGTCTGGGGGGAAAAATCACATATATTAGAAAAAGAGAAAAGAAAGAACTTGGTACTCTTAATGTCTTCTATATCCTCACCTGCACTGAAAGCTAGCAATGGCTGGAGGAAAATCCACAAGCTGGCTAATAAATCTTACTTTGAATCCATAACCATGAATCTCATATGGCCTCAAGTCAGCATGGTCACCTCAGTCACTTCTCTGGATTCTTCCTGTGTTGTCCCCCTCTCCAAAACAACTATGATTATTTCACTTCTCCCATTCTTTGTTGAGAGCCCAACACACACATCTGACACCCTCCTGCCCCCTAACCTTCCACTATCCTCTGCTCTTAGCAGATAATCTTTGCTTATATATACCATTTTTTTAAAAAAGCCATTTCAAAGAAGCACTACAAAGTTCTCCCCCTGTCACAAAGCAGCAGTCACACCTTTCCCTCACTGATCCTTCCTTCCTTCCCACTGTTTCTGGGATGAAGGGCCTTTGCTCCTGGCTAGGACTTCTCCCATGTCTTCTGGGAGCAATTCCAGTGATCATCTGCTCTCTGCTCTTCCTACTTGATCTCTCATCAGCATTTAGCTAAGTGAACCACTTCATATCACTAGAAGCTTTTTCTCTCTCACCTTCTTGCTTACATCCGACTTCACAGGCTGCTCCTTCTCAGTTCCTCTTTTCTACTCTCTCTCTGCTATTTCATTCCTTTTTAATATTTTTAGTTGTAGAGGGACACAATACCTTTAATTATTTTTATGTGGTGCTGAGGATCAAACTCCATGTTTCCCACGTGCTAATCAAGGGCTCTACCATTGAGCCACAGGCCCTCTGCTATTCCATTACTGAATGTGTGAATGTCCCAGGGCTCAAGCCTATAACCATTTGATATGCAAAAAATTTTACTTATTTATTTATGGTGTCCCCTCTTGTCCACGATTTCGGTCTCCATTGTTTCATGGTCAACTGTGACCCAGAAATATTAAGTGAAAGTTCCAGAATGAAACAATTAATACATTTTGAATTGCATGCCATACGGAGTAGTGTGATGAAATCTCCCACTGCCCTGCTCTGTCTGCCTGAAGCATAAATCATTTTTTTGGTACACCCACCCTGTATTACATCTTGATCATTACTCATTTAGTAGGCAACTCAGCTAACAGATTAGCTGTGAGAGTATCAAAGTGCTTATGTTCAAGTACTCCTTATTTTACTTAATACAGTAATTGTTCTATTTAAGTTTTAGTTATTGTTAATCTACTGTGTCTAATTCATATATTTTTAATTTACTAATTAAACTTTGTCATTGGTTGTCAATAAAATAAAAAACATAGTACATACAGGGTTCTGTACTGCCTGTGGTTTCAGATAGCCACCTGGGGTTTTGGAATATATCCATTAGGAATAAGGGACAACTATTGTATTAATATCTCCTCAACAAATTATAACTTCAAAAAGGATAGTTTTTCCACTTTAAAAGCATTGAATTGGGCTGGTGAGCACAATACCTCAGTGGTAAAGCAGCTTGGCTAGCAGGCCTGGGTTTGATCGCTAGTACCACAATAAAAGAGAGAGACACACACACACGCAGAGAGGGTCTTACTTTCCTCCCTGATCTTCCCATCCTTCTTCCCCTCAGGCTGAAAAGGAAGAGCCAGCTCTGGTCCTGGCCTGAGGGAGAACACTGAGAGTTGAACTGCTCCACATGGACTGACAACCAGTCTTCCTGTTCATAGCCCTGCCATACACTCCTGCCTCAGAGTTGCCTCAGTCTTTCCCTAGTTCTAGGAAAACAGTCACCTTGCTTTGTATTGATGTCCCCTTCTACAGGCACTCACGTGTCAGCTAGACCCATTATCCTAAATTGCCCTTCACCCTCTGGATTATAAAATTGTACTACATTTCTCATCGTCATCGATTCTGCCTTTCATGGCCCTTGTTGACTTGTGCCTTTTAAATCTTCTTTGGGTGATATTTTCATGGGATGTGCAAGAAATGTGAGATGGTGCTATCCCATTGAACATTCTAACAATATCATAAATTGTGGCAAAGATTTGCTTTAAAGATGACTTAGTTTTGGGGAATAGTCAAAGTCTGTGAGATCTTTCCTCATCTCCTATTTCCCAGTCCCAAAGTCCCCAACATTCACCATAATTAATTATTTTTTCTCAATATGGGAAAAAGAAGACAAAAAATGTGAATTTGAGTAATTAATAAATTATTATCTATTGGAATAGGACAAAATTGTCTGGGATCTAAAGACATCTTTTCTGAAAAGACAAGAGACTCATATTTCATCAAATAAAACATGCAGAATATACAGAACTTCTGGGGAAAAATTCTCTGCCCCCATCTTACCTACTTGCTCTTTTATTTTTAAATAGCTTGCTCATTATTTCAATTGAAATAATAACAGTATTAATTGAATGTTATCATTTCCCTTAACTCCCGTCCCAGCTAAAGAAGTGTGGATGTAGCTCAGTCAAAGAGTGCTCCCTGACATAAAAAATAAAAAGACCCGGGGCATAGGGGTGTAAACACTTCTTCCCTTTGAAGTAGTCACAATATATCAGGCAGGGTATCTTGGCTATCAGTTTGGCTCTTGGTGGCAAGCAAATATTTGCTTATTCTATCCCTAAAACATGTAAGTCCATAATTGTTCAAACACTTGAAAGAAAATTAGGGTGGGGATTGTGACTCAGAGGTAGAGCACTCACCAACCATGTGTGAGGCACTGGGTTCAATCAGCACCACATAAAAATAAAAAATAAAGATATTGTGTTTGCCTATAACTAAAAAATAAATATTAAAAAAACCAAAGACTTTAAAATTTTTTAAAAAATGGAAAATTAATCTCATCAGCAGAAGGCTTAAACCAAGATAATAATGGATGTTCTGTTTTGTTTTTTCCAGTACTGGGGACTAAACTCAGGGCCTCTCACAGTGCTAGGCAAGTGCCCTACCACTGGGCCACATCCCCAGCCCACAGCTGGGTATTCTCAAGTGAGTGAGAAAGGATACAAAGGGGACCAGAGACTATCTCTTTGAACCATTTTCATTTTCTTTGGGTCCCCCAAATCTGTCTCACTCTTTATTATTTAACACTCAAAGGTAGGCCTTGTCTGAACAATGTGATTATTTTTTTTATTTTTGAACAGGCTTCTCAAACACTCATTCACAGCCAAAACTAGTAACCATTAAAGGTCAAGCAGAAAGAAACTTTCACTCATGCGAAATAAGGGTAACCATAAAGTGATAACCTTGATGTGGCTCAGAATCTTTTCTTCCTAGGCAGATCCAGAGCACAGTTCTTTCTGAATTCAGGTAGTGTTTGTTCATATGCTAAGAGTGTGTTGAGCCTCCTGACATGATTATCTTTGAAGGTAGCACTTGGTTGGATAAATGTGTTTCTGTAGGTTTCAGTGGTAAAGTCCTATTGCTTTATAAGTGACCTCTTATGTTCTAACATGGAACAGGAGGCAAAGCATTGTGGAAGTGGAGATAGGAAAGTTGTTCCATGAGCCTTATTTAAGATAGGGAATCACTGATTTTTGATAATATAAAGCATGGGATAGTGGTGGTGAGCAGAGGACTATCTTCACTCATCTCCCAGCAACCCAGACAGGTGGCTCAGAGAAGGATGGAATGTGCTCTGAGGGACCCTATGATTATGAAAGACTTCCAGGAGAACCATACCTCCTCTAAGTCACCTCAATGGTGGCTTAGTAGTTAGTGTTGTGCCACAGGAACCATCACTGCTAGACAAACCTGGTGAAGGAAGCTAAGTAGACATTACAGTCATATAGACTACTGAGTAATGATGAGGGTCACAGGTTTTCTCATGATCAAAGAAGTGGTCCATCTCACAGAGGAGATGAAACTGGCTATATGTGGAGATGAACACTATGTTGAAAAACCCAAGCCTTTCACTATAGAATGTGATACTTGTTAAGATTTTGGAAACTTTTTTAGAAGGTTTAATGCTCAGTCAAAAAATAAAATGAGGGGCTGGGGATGTGGCTCAAGCGGTAGCGCGCTCGCCTGGCATGCATGCGGCCCGGGTTCGATCCTCAGCACCACATACAAACAAAGATGTTGTGTCCGCCGAGAACTAAAATAAATAAATAAATAAATATTTAAAAATAAATAAATAAATAAAATAAAATGAAAATATTTCTAGATTTCCCCCCTCCCCAATTGTTTAAATCCTTAATATATGGAATTTTTGTTATAAAGAGAAATATTTTATGGTAGCTTACCACATTTCCAGTATCAAATAAGCATTGAAAACAGTCTGTTTAAAATATTTAAATTAGAAGTTTCTTGTTTTGGATTTTCTTTGTGGGGTTTTTTTTTTGGGGGGGGGGGGGATTCATGTAGAGCCTAATCTATACCCTATACCCATCTCTCATCCTCAGCCTCCACCCAAATGATGGTTAATTAAATTTTTAAGCTTAGACAAAGCAGTCCTAGGACTGCTTTGGGTGCAGCTCTCTGTACTTCTATCCCATAGTCTTCTACTTGGTCACATGAGTGTAATTTACAGATTAGAGATCATTTCACTCAAACATTACTAGTCTTTTTGCATTTCATAGTGAAGATACCATGTGGAAATGTTGGAATGCTGAGTTGTAGTTTTATTGACTTCTGCTTGGTTTCCTTAGGCTTTGTAACTTTCAATGTCAATGTATTCTATCCTGAGTACTTAAGTATTTCAGAGAAGATTTGTTTTGAGAATATGTCTCAATGAAAAAATAGAGACACCTTAGAATAAAATCTTTCTTTCCAAGTAAATAAACTCAATGTGTCTCTTCCAAAATGCTTCTGAAACTTTTGCCTACTCTTACTGCTGGGTAGTCTTCAACAGTATCAGATACAAGACTAAGAGAAGGGGCGATTTTAGATGGACAATAAGGGATATCTTTTAGCGGAAATTTTTCAAAAACCCTTCAGATCAGGAAATATTTTCCTACAGGAAACATTTAAAATATACAGGAGAACAGTAGTTTTATTTATTCTAAGGTGCATACTACCTGTCTCGAAAAAGATTGATTGATAACGGGCTCATGATTAAGCCATTTGCAGAATTATTCTTTTGTTAATCTTTGTAATCTGATGAGTTTTTTGTACTGCTGATTGTTAGAGGTTCTTAGACCTACAAAAGAGGTCTTTTTAAAAATTTTTTTTAATTTATTCTTTTAGTTATACATGACAGTAGAATGTATTTTGACATATCATACATGCATGGAGTATAACTCCACACTCGTGTGGTTTTACATGATGTGAAATTACACTGGTCGTTCATTCAGATGTGAGCATAGGAAAGTTATGGCCAATACATTCTACTGTCTTTCCCATTCCCATCCCCCCTCCCCTCCCTCCATTCCCTCCTGTCAAGACAGGTGAGCATCACCCCACCCCCTGCCACCACCCCTCATTGTCAGTCACATCCACATATCAGAGATATCAGAGAGAACATTAGGCCTTTGATTTTTGGCTTATTTCACTTAGCATGAGAGTCTCCAGTTCCATTCAAGAGAAATTTTGAAAGAAAGAGAGAAGAACAGGCAGTAAGCCCCCCACAGCCAGCCTTACCAAGCCAGGCTGTGTCATCAGCCCTTCATTAGTGGGCCGTTCAAATCACAGTTCAGTTGAAAACCTAACAGGGACCCATTAGGACACTCTACTCATTTTTCTGGTCACTTCCAGTAGCCCAATGCCATTGAGCTAAAATATATCATCTGGTAATATTTGCGAGGAAACCTTAAAAATCATGTTTGTTGTTACTAGACAATTTCATTATCCTCCCACCCTCCTTCCTTTTCTCCTCTATTCTCACTTTAATTTTGGTATTCTTTTTACTTTTAGAGTTACCCCAGAGTACATCAAGGATATGCTAAAAGTAGAAATAGCAGTATAAATAATTTTAATGATTTCTATCATCAACATCGATGCCTCAAAGTATATATTATGCCATTCCTCAAATTTAAAAACTTAGCAAGACTGTGTCTCAAATTAAGAAAATTAAAAGAGTTGGGGATGTGGCTCAGTGGTTAATTGCCCATGGATTCAATCCTAGATACCAACACACACACACACACACACACACACACACAAAAAAAAAAACTAATTGAGGGAAACATTTACTTTTTTAAGTTTCTCAAGAGAGTCTATGTTGAATTTTTATTTTTGCCATTGAGATATTGTACGTGACTAACTTATAAAACATAAGCAATGTGAAATCCAACATATTATCTTTCATATTCTTCCTTAATGTGAATAGTGATTGATTTGTTAGAATCTTAGGAACAGTAAGAAAATACTGATGTCATTTCCCCTTATCCTCAGTGTTATACTTTTTCCTAAATATCGAGTCCCAGGACTCAGTTTCTTTAGTCAAGATTTCACAGGTGTGAAGACAGAAACTACAAGAGGCAAAAGACTTGTCCACCTTATTGAAATTCATTAAAAACAAAACTCTTGGGGCTGGGGCTGTAGCTCAGTGGCAGAGCACTTGCCTAGCAGGTGTGAAGTACAAGGTTCAATGCTTAGCACCACATAAAAATAAACAAATAAAATAAAGGCATGAGTCCATTAACAACTACAAAAAAGAAAAAAGAAGAAAGAAAACTCTTACTAACAGATACATTTAAATATACATTCAACAAGTAATTTCTTCATCTCCTTTACCTAAGTTGCATTCAACATTTAAAGCTCTTTCTCCCTTGCCATCAGCATTATTTCCTAGGCTTGTCAGTGTTAGAGTTTTTTTCCTTTTCTTTATTGACTTTTTAAAGTCCAATTATAGGATGAATTCAGATGTGTACCAGAGTATGTATTTTGTAAAATGTTCCGGATGAAGGAGATTTGTTTGTAAATTATCCATTGTTTTCCAGTATTGCTGACGGATGTGATAAAATTTTCATTTTCTTACCATGAGGCCTTGATCATCAACATTAGGAAAGCAGATATTGTAGAGCTTTTTGTGATATTAAATGTGCAGTTTAAAGCAATCAAGTTTAAATTTAAAATATGTGTGTGTGTGTATGTGTGTGTGTGAGAGAGAGAGAGAGAGAGAGAGGATATATATATATATATATATATATATATAGATATAGATATAGATATAGATATATATATGACTTATAATAGTAATAAAAAAATGCCACAGGAAACTGGGTGAGCAACATGGCATCCTGCTATATAACCATTAAGGTGACAGGTACATGTGTCATGTCCATTTTGTGGAAATTTTAAGTAGAAAAGATCATTACAAATAGTGAAAGCAAACAAAACAATTGAGTAAAAATAAAAATCAAAAACTACAACTGATGTTAAGTTGTACAAAATAGTCATTATCTTTTCTTTATACTTGTTCAAATTCATAGTGAAATTGAATTTCCTGTTTTGGAAACAGTGCTACTTTCCCAATTCTTCCTGAGCCAAGACTTTAAACAATATCCTGAATTATTTTCCTATAGATTAATTCTCAGAACATCACAATATCTTTCTTCAAACATTAAAAAAAAATTAAACAGAGATAAATCACTAGGTAGTTCCTGTTCAACACACAGCTCCATGGGCGTAGCCCCCCCACCACTAGAGGAAGAAGGAAGTTCTAAGATGTTAAATACTGGGACCAGCTTCCCTAGCTCAGCCTAGTGGTCTGACTGCCCAGTCAACATGAAGGCTTTCCTGATTCTGGGGCTTCTTCTCCTTTCTGTCATAGTCCAGGGCAAGGTCTATGAAAGGTGTGAGTTGGCCAGAACTCTAAAAAGACTTGGAATGGATGGCTACCGCGGAATCAGCCTGGCAAACTGTAAGTTGGGTCTTCCTCATTGTTTTTACAATGGTTGAAAACATCATTTTGGTCCTCTAGAATTAGAGATAGCAGGTGAAGGGATGTGGGCATGGGAGGGAAAGATTCTATACCATTCTGAGTCCAATAGGACCTGATGTCCTCTGCTAGTGCCACTAGTGCCCACTGCTAGGTGGGCAGTTGCCTCAGATTCAATGCCCCACATACACTGAAGGACCTGTTTGGAAATCAGGTTCTCAGCCTAGAGTGACACAATTCTTTTTCTATTCTTTTCTTAAATTCCTCTGCCATGCCAGCCACAGTGACAAACATGTACTCCCAGTGACTCTGAGGTCTGGGTCAAGTATCTCAAGTTTGAGGCCAGCCTAGGGACTTTAGCAAGACCTTGTCTCCAAAACCCAGCAGGCTGAGGATGTAACTCAATGGTAGAGCACCCCTGGGTTCAACCCCACAAAAGCCAACAAAACAAACCCCTTGCTATGACAGGGTATGTTTCACAGCAAAATACTATAAAGTTATGTTGAATTCTCCAAAAAACTCTAGGAACCCATTCCCCACCCCATTCACTATTTATATAAAGATTCCTAAAATTCAGCATGAAATGCTTCATGATTCATTCTAGGTTGATTAATTTTCAATTTCTTCCACAACATTCAAAATGTGCCATGAGGAAAAGTTACTTTACAGCATACTTCATATTCTCCAATCTCTGTACTTTTCAGATTGACCTCAAACATTTCCCTTCCACAGCTATTTGTAAATGAATGAGCAAGTAAGTACATGAATGGGCGGTTGAACAAAATCACTGAATATCTTTCCTATTCCATAATTCTTAGTTTCAAGATTCAAAGCTAACATCCCAATTCACCTTTATGTATTACAAGAAAATCTCTCTCAGAAAATTCCTTAATTGTTTCTATTAAGCATTTTCCCATCAGCCTATGTATCTGCTATGAATTTGTACAACCTTCTCAATAGCTCCATTTTCTCTTCTAGGCTCAATGTTGTCTGAGAGATGAGAACAGGGCAAGGTAAAAGCAATGGAAAAACAGCAATTTAAATATTTTTAAAAATACCTTATCTTGCTTCACAGTCTTATAAACTGATTTGTGCTACAAAAGGATTTTCCTAGGAACCCTCTATAACAAAGGTATTGAGGCAGGCAGGCATGGTGGCTCAGACCTGTAGTCCCAGCTACTTGGGGAGCTGAGGTGGGAGGATCACTTGAGCCCAGGAGACCACCCTGGGAACTCAGTGAGACCCTGTCTCAAAACAACAAAACAACCCTAACTGTGTTAAGATTTTTTATCAATTAAACACATCTTGTACTTACAAAGTAAGTCACTAGTAAAATAGAATTAGCTACATAGAGTTGATTTGATACACAGTATAAATCATTTAGTGTTGCTATTTATTATAAAAAACAATTTCTTTTCAGGGGTGTGTCTGGCCAAATGGGAGAGTAGTTACAACACCAGAGCTACAAACTACAACCCTGGAGACCAAAGTACTGACTATGGGATATTCCAGATCAATAGCCGCTACTGGTGTAATGATGGCAAAACCCCAAGAGCAGTTAATGCCTGTGGTATATCCTGCAGCGGTAAGACAAGATAATATTTGAGTGATGGCTCAAGAACTACCTGCATATATTTACAAGAACAGATGTTCAAGTGAATGCAATAGCCTTGAAGGATTTGTCAGGGAGTTAGAAAAAGTCCATCTCGGTGGTAGAGTGCCTGCTCATTTATTGTTAATGACCTTATTGATGCTATTCCACAACATTGCCATTCCATGTATCCACTTAAAATAGCTTAAGGATTATTTCATTGTGTGGTCCTTTTTTGATTGTTTTATGCTTTATTATTAAATATTCTAAATATGTAAAAAGCTAGGTTTTCATATAATGAATACCCAGATGACTATGCACTTTCAATAGTTATTCACATTTTTCCATAGATTTTACTTGTATGTGTATGCAGATTTTGCTGAGATTTTAAAAGTGAATTAGAAACATTGACATTTTATTTCTAAATCCTCTAGCTTGAATCTCCAAAATATACAATTCCTAAATAATCATTATCACACCTAAAACATTACCTTACATATTTATGTACTTGGGATGAAACATTATGTTTTAATAAGAAAAAGAACTCACAAGGTGCATTACATATATAAGGTATGGGAGTACTAGACTCCTGAACTCATGAAAATAGAAATAGCATGTGCAATTTTCAGTGCATATAATAGTGCATACATATTGCAGACTTGATATTTTAAAAATTTTAAATGTTAAAATTCCAAAGTGTAGATCAGTTTTAAAATATTTTTAACCTATCTGATTTGCTTTAAAATTACTCTGTATTATATAATAATCTATGGTCATTGAATAATATTTAGAAAATATAAGCAAGATGAAATAGCATCCGCAGTGTCTTACTACCTAGAGATTTATAACCATGGATAACTTTTGGTATATACTCTTTCAGAATGTACATCAACATGTAAATTATACACATCAAATCAAAGTTATATCACACATATACATAGCCAGATACAAATGTTTTTATAAAAATTTAATTTATCCTGCTCTACAATTTGCATCACATAAAATTATTGCCATATCAACTCATACAAATCTATGTTATTATTATTATTATTTGAAAGGGTAAAGAGAATTCCACTAATAAGTTTTTTCCACTTTTCCTTTTTACAAATTGCTATAAATAGCTTCCTGATTACACATCATGTGAGGTTTTAATATATTTCTCTCTCTCTCTCTCTCTCTCTCTCTCTCTCTTTAAATTCTTTTTCATTTTTGTGCATTTTGCCACTGAGCCATATCCCCAGACTTCTTATTATTTCTTTGAGATAAATCATCAATGGTAGAATTCCTGAGTAAAAAATTCTGGGCTTGTCTTTTTTCACAGTGTACAAAGAAGACCTTTTGTCATATTAGATAATAATTGAGGGCCTCCAACAATTTAGAAACTGAGAAACAATGTGCTATTTCATGTCAACAAGGAAAAGAATTAAAAGGAAGTTTTTCACAACAATCACAGATATATAAATTCTTGGAAAAGAACTTCTTGGTTTGCTTCCTCTGCCTAACATAATAAAACTGAATAAGGGTAAACTTCTAATGAAATTGCTAGAACATCCGTTTCATGCCTCACCACCTCTCTTCCAGCTCTGTTGCAAGATGACATCTCTCAAGCCGTGACTTGTGCAAAGAGGGTTGTCCGTGACCCACAAGGCATTAGAGCATGGTATGTTTTAAGGTTTGAAAGGGGAAACTGTTTTACCCTACTGTTCATATATGCAGTGAGAGAAAAAATTCAAAGACCTAAGTGTCCTTCTGAATGTAAAGTTGCCCTTTTGGGCCTAAGGGACACAATGTATTACCTCCATCAGAAGAAACAATCTGCTTGAATTGGTTCACGGTCTTGCCCGTTTACTCCTCAGTGGATTTTAGGGATTTCTAGAGTTTTAAATATTCTCCACCCTATGCTAGTTCTTTATCATATCTTTTTTTTTTTTAGGGGCGGGGGAGTGGGAGGTTTGTATAAGGGATAGAACTAGGGACACTTAACCACAGCCCCAGTCCTTTTTTATTTTTTATTTGGAGACAGGACCTCACTAAATTGCTAAGGCTGGCTTTGAACTTGTAGTCCTCCTGCCTCAGCCTCCTGAGCAGCTATGGTTACAGGCACGCACCCCATGTTGGTCTCCTTGTCATATTTGAAACAATTTGTGGAATAAGAAATGGGCTATGCACATAGCTCAACATTTGTGTTCAGCATTCTGTGCCTATGGAGGCCTCTGAGGATGAGCAAAGCATCTTGTATACTCATCTCCACTTAATCAGTAGCAGTACCTGGGTCTAATTGTAGCCTGAATGATATTTATGGATAGGATCTTTTGCTCCCACAAAAAGAATTGAGTATGTACACTACAATGCAGATATGTTTTAACCTTTGCTTGTGTGTTTCCCTTTTCTCTGCAGGGTGGCATGGAGAAATCGTTGTCAAAATCGCAACCTCTCTCAGTACATTCAGGGCTGTGGAGTGTAACTGCAAAATTTTCCTTCCTTCTTCAGCTCATTTTGTCTTCACCATAATAAGGGAGTTGTATTTAATTGAAAGTTCACACTACCATTGTTTCCCCTTCAAACAAATAGCATTTTTACTGTAGCAAGAGCAAAATATAACCTTTCTCACAATAGCCATAATATTTACTAATGTGTCTATAATTTGGTAGTGAACCCCCATTTTCAGCTTGCTAATAAAGCTAATGCTGGTGAAAATTTATCTGCAAACTTGATTATCCAATACATCACCAGTACAGTTTTTCATTAATGAAATACTAGTATTTCCCAGTACTATATAAAAGTATAACAAAAGGCCATCTTAAAATCAATTGATCTTAGGCAAAATCCAAGCTGTGTAGGCATCCAATGCCTCCCATCCACATAGTCATATCCAAAAATATGAAAAATAAACACTCTGTTGACAGCATAAAATTTTTTAAAGGAGTGGAGTGCCAAATGGCTTAGATGGATACTGACTGAATTAAGAATTTTGTTCGCACAAAGTTTATGGCCTTTTGTTTAAGTATTTTCTTGAAATATTGCATTTATACAGCAAAGAGACTCACAATTTATATATCAATCTTTTTTAAAGGGCACTTAGGTGCATCTTGCTGACTGTAGAAACATTATGAGGGATTAAATGGGCTATCGCTATTCCCCAATTTTATTGCTTGCATTACTAAATTAACCACAGGAGTGAAATTATGCATATGTAAAAATTACAAATGTTATCATTAAATGGTTGCATTTCTTCCTTGTGTGTCTTTGTTTAGACCTATGTAGTGTCTCAAGAAAAAAATTACACATATTTGAAAAAGATAAAAGACTTAAATTTCTTCTATATTCTCACCTGCACTTAAATAGCTGGCTATTGCTGGAGGAAAATCCACAAATTCTACAAAGAACAAGTATGCTAATAAATCTCACTTTAAATTCATAACCATGAATCTCATATGTGCCTCAAGTCAGCATGGCCATCCAAGTCACTTCTCTGGATTCCTTCTGTGGTGTTGTCTCCCTCTCTAAAATGACTATGATTATTTCACTTCTTCCATTCTTTGTTGAGAGCCCCAACACACATATCTGATACCCTCTCTGCCCACTAACCTTCCACCATCCTCTGCTCTTAGCAGATAATCTTTGCTTATATATACCATTTAAAAAAAAAAAAAAAGCCATTTCAAAGAAGCAATACAAGGTTCTCCCCCTGTCACAAAGCAGCAGTCACACCTTCCCCTCATTGACCCTTCCTCCCCCCGCCCCTCCCCACTGTTTCTGGGATGAAGGGCCTTTGCTCCTGGCAAAGGCAGCATCTCCACATGCAGCCTCTGTCCTATCTCTAGCGACAGATATTCCAAGCTAAGCTGAGTTTCTCCCTCTCTGCTCCATCACCTCCATTATTGTGCAAAGGGCCCCAGCATCCTCCCATCCTACAAAGAACATTCCACTGACCCTACACCACCCTCCAAGTACAACCTCATCATGACTCTGCTGTCTCTATGGCAAGACTTCTAGTGGAGAAGCGTAGCCCCACCACTCTCTTCAGCTCTTTCCAGTCTGGCTTCTGTCTCACTCAGCCACGTCTGCTGCCCTAGGACTTCTCTCATGACTCCTGGGTGCAATTCCAGTGATCATCTGCTCTCTGCTCTTCCTACTTGATCTCTCATCAGCATTTAGCTAAGTGACCCACTTCATATTGTTGGGTGCAGAGCAGGCTGAACTGTGTTGTCTGCAGGGCAGGCTGAACAGATGTTGGCTGCAAGATAGGCCACGCACTCAAACCCCCCTCTATCTGGTCCTTTATCACCTGTTTGCCTCAAGTCTGAACATTCAACCCTGCTTAAGGCTGAACACTTAACCCCCCCTTGGGCCAACAAGGCAGCTTGCAGACTCAGAGGCCCTATTAGATTTGGGCTATAAAAACTCCCTCCTGCCAGGCCCCCCTCTCTCTTGCTCTTTCACTCTTGCTCTCTCTCTTGCTCTTTCTCTCTCTCTCTTGCTCTCTCTCTCTCTTGCTCTTTATCTTTCTTACGCGCGCTCTCTGTCTCTCTCTTGCTCTTGCTCTCTCCCTGTTCATCTCTTCTCTTTTCTCTCTCTTTCTTTCCTTCTTTCTTTTCTCTTTGTTGCACTGCTGCAATAAAGATCTTTTGGTTGCTCTGAGTGTTGTGGTCACTTTCCTTTCATTGGTGCCGAAACCCGGGAGAGGGTTAAAACCCACTTTTGGGTCCCCCTTCCTTCGGAAGTGCCACTCACCAGATGGCCTGAACCCATTTTCTCGACTGCCAGAACTCCATCCACCACCGACCTTCGATTGGTGAGTTTCCCTTCCTGGAGTCCTAAACCCAAAGGTGGTGTCAGGAGGATTTGGCCGTTGATTGTCCGGCAAACCTCTTTGCCCACCTGCGGGGAGGAAAACACCCTACCACAGCCTTTAAGGCTACGGTGGCCCTCAGGGACTCCTTCCTAGGGCAGAATAGACTCCTGGGTTCAAAATTATTCCCTTCCCTTCCCAGCTGTTAGTTACCAGCATAGGCTTTGTAGGTCTCCCTCAAAGGACTGTGTAACCTCCAGGGACACATAACAGAGAACTGAACATCACAGTCCACCCAGACCTTCACCATCTTGGTGGCTCTCCTAAAATCCTAGTCCTCAGACACTTACCCAACACATATCACCAAAAGCTTTTTCTCTCTCACCTTCTTGCTTACATCCCACTTCACAGGTTGCTCCTTCTCAGTTCCTCTTTCCCACTCTTTCCCTGCTATTTCATTTGTAAATTGTGAGTACTCCAGTGTTCAAACCAATAAACATTTGATACACTACAAATTTTCCTTATTCATATACAGTAGTCCCCCATTGTCCAGTAATTCACTCTCCATTGTTTCAGTTATCCATGGTCATCTGTGAGCTAAAAATATTAAGGGGAAAGTTCCAGAAGTAAACAATTGATAAGTTTTGGTTGCAGGCCATATGGAGTAGAGTGATGAAATCTCCCACAGGTCTGCTCTGTTCTTCCTGGGACATGAATCATCCCTTTGTCCAGTGAACCTGCATTGTACATGCCTCTGCTCGTTAGTCATTTATTATCCAACTTGGTTATCAAATTGACTGTGCTTAGTTACAATTTCCCCTTTATGGGTTTGAGGTTTGAGTAAGGCCTATTGCTTTACAAATGACCTCTAACATGGAAATGGGAGACAAGGCATTATGAGAGTTGGGAAAGTTCACATGAATCTTATTTATGACAGCAAAACATTGATTTCTACCAATATAGGACTTACAGGTTAACAAAAAACAGAGAAGGAAACTGATGAGCAACATGTCATCATGCTATTAAACCATTTAAGATGACAGATACATGCATCGTGTCTGTTTTGTGGAAAAGTGTACATAAAATAATTTAAGTAAAAAAAATCAATACAAAATAGTTAAAGCACACAAAACAGTTCGATCAAAATGAATGTTACTCAAACACCACAGTTGAGATGGAGGCAGTGGTGGACACCTGTAATATCAGTGACCCCGGAGGCTGAGATAGGATTGAGGGTTCAAAGCCAGCCTCAGCAACAGCAAGGCACTAAGCAACTCAGTGAGATCTTGTCTCTAAATAAAATACAAAATAGAGCTGGGAATGTGACTCAGTGTTTGAGCACCCTTGAGTTCAATCCCCAGTTCTCCCTGCCCTCTCCCATCAAAAAAGGCATTTGGGACTGAGATGCCAATATTATACCCAATGGCC
This sequence comes from Marmota marmota marmota, assembly GCF_001458135.2. NCBI lineage: Eukaryota > Metazoa > Chordata > Mammalia > Rodentia > Sciuridae > Marmota > Marmota marmota. The sequence goes on along the minus strand of NW_025999853.1, from coordinate 38,082,164 downwards.
CTAAATACTTCAGTGTGTAAGTTCTACGAAGACTTTCTGTTAGGGTAGCTGGTGCAAATATCCTCGAGAGGCACACCTCTGAGTCAAGAAAGGTTTATTGACAGAGAATATCTGCCAGCCTGCCTTTCTGCAAGACTCAGCAACCTGCTGGAAAAACTTCTTAACTATATAGTCATGTACAATGAAGTAGTTTAAAAATAGCCCATCTAGTGCTATGATTATTAGTTGGTTTCTTTGTTGTGGTTTTGGTAGTTAAGGACTCACTAGGGGCAGGCCTAACGGGAAGGTCATGCCTGGGTGGGCAAGTGCTGATTTTCAAAATGGCATTACTTTGGCCTAAGGACCTAAAACTTTCTCCTACATAACCTCAAAATAACCAGCCTTATTAGGAAATTAACACTAATACAATACTACTCTAATAATTAGATCCCATTTTATTTCACCAATAAAGGCACTTTATAGTAGTGAAACCACAGATGATGAGAATCAATCAGGGCAGAGTTCTGTTTCCCCAGATGTGAAGATTGCCCGAGAAACACATAGGCAAACAACATAGGCAAGCAAAGAAAACAGTTTTATTTAAAGGATACAACAGAAACCAACTTCTCCACGAGAAGGGTTCCCAGAGCTGAAAATCCAAAGAAGTGGGAGTGTCTTGACCCTTTTCTACATTTTAGAATTCCTTTATTCTCATGCCCTCCTTCCCCTTGCCTTGCTCCTCTCCCCATCTTGCATAGTGACCAGTGGCCAGGAGATGAGCCAAAAGGTGAGAAGGAAGCCCTCCAGGGATGCCTCTCAGGGTCTACCCAAAGTGGACACCCAGGAGGTGCTTCATTAACAACCCTTTGAGAGGAATATTTCCCTGTAAGCAGGTTACCTTGGTAATGGGTTGAGGAGGAAGGGGAAGTGCTCTGGAGGTATTAGCATTTCAGTCTTCCAGAGGCAACCCACATCCTCGCAGACCCAAATCAGGTCCCAACAATCGACCCTATTATTTATTATTTAAATTCACTGACTTTTGTCCCACAGCTTCAGTAAAATAGTGACAGAAGCAAAAGCCCTTTACTCTCCCAATAAAGTACTTAAAAACAATAAGATCTAATTGAGAATCATCGGTTATATTTGGTTGTCATGGTTTTTTTGTCATGGCATTACTTTGGCCTAAGGTAAAAATCTGCATAAGTTTTTCAGTTGTCATTTTTTTCTTGACTTTTATGTCTGAAAGCAAATGAGACAGACCTTGACAGATTGTTGTAGGAAAGCTGGACACTGAGGAATTAGCAGGAAGCAGGTTTATCAGCTGCAGCCAGGTCCAGATGTTACTGCTGTTTACCTGTGAGTCCTTACTTCCCCCCCGCCCCCCACATGCTGAAGTATAACACCAAAGAAGCACGTCCAGGCAAGTTTAGAGTGGAAAGTAAAAGCTTTATTAAAGGACAGTAGAAAAGACTTCTCCCTGGAGGAAAAAGGGGACCCAAGAGGTGGAATCCGTGGAAGAGAGAGGTCTTCCCTCTTTTATAGCTAGTCTTCTCTCAGCTTTCCTGCATTCCTGTCGCATTTCTGTCCTTAGTTCTGTTATCTTGCAGTGAGGGAATGTAGGTGGGGAAGCCCCAAAGTGTGGGGTCAGGTGGGCCAAAGGAGTAATCCCCGCAGGAAGGACTTTTGGATTAGCATCTCTGTGTTTGCTGGGAGCTGCTTCATTAACATTTCCTTGGGATGGGCTCTGGGCCTTGGGGACATTTTTAAATCCCCTTTTCCTGAACTCCATTCTCAATATGGCCTTCATTCTTGATATTAGACCCGATTTACCTAACCTCACTAACTACCTATCTGTAAATCTGGCTTCACAGAGGGAGCTTTTGCCTAAATCAGTTTGTCCCTCTGAACCCTGAATTAAGAAATGTTTAGAACTTTGTACCCAGTGTGTAGAGGGAGGAGGAGCTCAGAGGCTCACAATCTGCAGAAATCTACATAAAAGTAGTTTTTTTTTTCTACTGTTTTGGGCAATCAACTCAGGCCTGGAAAATAAATCAAGGACACTCTCAGTGCCTAGGAAAGGGACAGATCCCCTCCCCTTTTCTGCCAGCTGGTTTCCAAGGAACCTAATTTGTATTGTTTACTTTTATCTTTTGGATTGTAAAGGACTTTCCCTAGGATCCAACTACTGTCCTTTGAAATGCAAACGCCTTTGTGAAGGCTCCAGGCTGCACTAAAGGCCTTGAGTTAGTCTCTCTTATTGTCTGCTTCTGTAAACACTCTTCCTGCCTGAAATTCTTGCTGATAGTCTAAGAACAGTTAGGTGAGGGTCTCTGGAGAAGATTAAGATTTTTCTGGGGAGGAGGGGGTGCCACTACAAGATCAGTGATGCTTTATTAAGCAAAAGAGGGGCACATTTTCAAGGGAAAAATGGTGATAGGCTGTAAGAAGGGTCTGAGTTTTATAGGATTTAGCAGAACCAGGTCCTGGGAGGAGTTGGTCAAACTCATTTAGGGTGGAACAGGAGGACAAGTGGGGAAGTTCCCTGGGGTCTATTTTTTCTATTTGTTTGTACAGGGGACAGTGGTTCAGCTAGGTGGGAGCCAGGTGTGAATTCTTCAATTTCCCTCCCTGCCTTAGCTCTAGCTGAGGACTGGGCTTCTAAATGACAAAAGCTCCAATTTACCACAGATAGCTCCCCACACACTGAAGGAAAACAGGTAGGGGAACAGCTGTAGATAGGGAAGTGCCCTGGGGCCTATTCTCCATGTCCTTCAATGTCCTTGACACTTTTGAACACCACAGAGAAGTTATATTGTAGCATGTCCCTAAGGGTTTTTCTGATACTCTCTGGATTAGATTAAGAATGCTACAGAAACAGTGTTCTTTTCATTGCCTCCATTTAGGTAGTTTGGATTTGTCCTGTTATTGATGATGTTCACTTAGAATACTTGCCTTCCACCCGGTTCTGATACCCCTCAGGGAACTGTTCCCTCCCCAACACCTGGATGTCCTCTTATCCATATTACACTTGTGACAAACTATACTGAATCACTGTTCTGATAGGAAGGAGAGCAGAAAATTTTTTACTTTTGTTCATTCCATATCCCAAAGACCTAGAACAGTGCCTTGAACATAGTACATGCTAAAAAAAAAAAAAATAGCTAATTTTTTTTAAAAAAATGGAATGAATCTGTTGATTATTTAGTATATCCCTCTATTTTGAGCATTCTAAGATTTTTCTTACTCTTCAAACCCACATGATTCCAATATAACAGCTTATGGGTTTCCAAATCATACCTCATATATGTAATGTAGTGTATAGTCCAACCATGGGGAGGCAGCAGAAGACCTCTACACAGGTACAGCCTTAGACTTTGATTCTTGGACCATACTGATGTGCATGATCTCATAAAGAATCTGAGCTGTGTAGCTAGGCGCTATGGCACAATCCTGTAATCCCAGTGGTTTAGGAGCCTAAGGCAGGAGGATCTTGAATTCAAAGCTAGCCTCAGCAAAAGTGAGGCACTAAGCAACTCAGTGAGACCCTGTTTCTAAATAATATACAAAAATAGAGCTGGGGGTATGGTTCAGTGATTGAGTGCCCCTGAGTTCAATCCCCAGTACAAAAAAAAAAAAGAGTGGTAGAGCGCTTGCCCTAGCACATGTGAGGCACTGGATTCAATCCTCAGCACCCCATAAATCAATAAAGTTAAGAAGAATATGAGCTTCATCATATCAGGATACTTGAAGATAGGTGAAGAACAACAATAACAAAAAATTCATCAAAGTAGAAAGTGACAGCTGAGAAACAGCACATATCCAAGAAGTGTCAGGCTGCCTGAAGAAAGAGATTACAAAAATTGAGTGAAGAGGAAAAACAATGGTTGTGGGAGGTTTTGTTTTAGTGTTTTTGATAAATATCTCAATTATTTATCATATAATTAAACTCACAAGTCAATTTTCTACTCCTATGTAGAGAGCAGAATTAAAATATCAATGGGGCTGCAGTTGTAACTCAGAGGTAGAGCACTTCCCTAGCACATGTGAGCCACTGCGTTCAATTCTCAGCACCATATAAATAAACAAACAAATAAAGATATAAAAAAGTTTGCTAAACAAATTATTAAATATATCAATGTTTGATCATTTTCAAAAGAAATTCAATTCCTGTGTTGTTATGTGATATGAAATATCACAACTGAATTCTTTTTGTTAAACATTTATTTTTTAGTTGTAGATTGATACAATGCCTTTATTTCATTTTTTTTTAAATGTGGTGCTGAGCATCAAACCCAGTGCCTCACGCATGCTAGGCAAAGGCTGTACCTCTATAAAGCCACAACCCCAGCCCCACAACTTAATTCTTTATATGACACTAATTATAATTAAGCCCTCAGCATATTTGTTGCATTTCTATTTAGTAGAATAATTTTTAAAACATTGTTTTAAAAGTTGCTAAATGGAATTATTAAAAATTATAATCAGTAATTAGTTTTTATTTTCAGTTATTTCTATGCTTTAAAATGTTAACCTTATATTGCTTTTTCTTGAATTTCCATTTTAGAATACTGATTTCCCAGGACAGAAGTTTAAATTCTATTTCCTTCCTTCTTATCCTTATCACACATGGCACCCTTCCCCAAAGTCCATCCTTCCAAATGTAATTTTTTAATTTGTGTCCCGTCCGGCAGGACACATCAACGTGGGCAGCGAACCTAGATGGGGAGGAATGAAGGGACAAGAGACACGAAAGGTGACAGCAAGACAAAAATTCTGATCAAGCTGCAAACTTTTATTGTTCACACAGGGGTATTTATATGCTGGGGATGGGGAAGCTCTCTAATCAACAACTGCTGGATGTGGGTGGTAAAACTGCCAGGTGCAAGATGTCTGATGATCCTGATAACCGCAGGATGTTCCAGGGAGATAGGTGGCTGCAGGATGCCTCCCAGGGGGCTGTCAGGCTAATCTTTGAAGGAGAATTTCCTTCTAGTCCCTGACAAATTTGTATTTTTATTAAGTCAATTCTCAGTACTTAGGTAGCCCTAAATGCAAGTTTGTTTTCCCTAAAGCTAGTAACTGGATAATTCTTAAATCTGCTTAGTTTTCTGTGTATTTGTCACGCATTCAACTCCCAAACTCCAGGTCTAACATTTAAATTTCCTCTTGAAGCTTCAGAGATGGCTGAAATGTTTTCTATTCCATTCTTCTGAAGCAGTATATCCCAAAGGCTTCTAACTGAATCTCACATGGACTGGTTGCTATGTAAGTTTCTCCTTCGTGGTATGTTCCCTCATTTTGGTGTGTCACATCTCCAGGACCATTCTGAGAAAGGGTACATGAGATTTTTTGAGATTTAGCATGTCTGAAACTTTCATTCTATGCATGCCCTTGGTTGATGATTGGCTAGGTATTGGAGACTAAATTGGTGGTGATTTTCCTTGAGAATATTGAGTAGTGCTTTACTTGCTCCCTAAGTTCCAATGTTGACATTGTACCATTGATGCTATCCTGATTTCCTTATAACCTTGAAGTGTGTGGTATCTTCTCTTTAGCCCCATGCTCTAAAAGTTCACCGTGATATGTCTTGGCGTGGATCACTTTTGTGCTGGGTGCCTGATATAATCTTTCAGTGTATAAACGCCTGCCCTTAAGTTAGGGAAAACTTTCTGAAATCATTTATTATTTCCTTCCTTCCGTTTTCCTAGGTCTCTCCGGAACTTCCGGACATAGCCTCTCCAGTTGTTATGGCAGCAGCCAGACGCGTGCGCAGTGTGCGCGGCGTGAGCGCGAGCCCATCGCGCCTGCGCACGGCGTGGTAGCCGCTCCTCCTTCCGCTCCGCTTTCCAACCGCGCGGGGCTGAATGGCCTACCCGTACGCTACCCGAGTGGAGGAGCCGGCTGTTATTCAGTGCCGCAAGTCTCGGTGACTTGCTCTCCTTCTGTCAGGACCCCTCCACCGGCCCGCGCGGGAGGAGCGGGGCCTTTGAGGGGAGCGGCGACCCCGCCGGCCCCGGTCTCTTTCCCTGGCGGCAGCGGCTTCTTCCGTGGGACAATATGTTCAAGAGAATGGCCGAATTTGGGCCTGACTCCGGCGGGAGAGTGAAGGTCAGTATGCAGCCAGCGTCTCTCCCGTGGGGGGCTCTCCCGCCCCGGCTCCTTCCTGCACCTGGCGGGAAGGACCGCTTGGTTCCCTTTAGCGCCTTCCCTACTCGGTCTTGAACTGTGTACTCAAGGCTGAGAGCGTGTCAAAACCTCTGAGCGAAAAGTTGGATGTTCATTGGCTCAACCTCCCTGCGTCACCGCCACCCTTTCATCCCCGCCAAAAAGTAAATCTTGTTGGGGGTGACTTGGGAAATGCTGAACCTGGCGGCTGAGGAAACAGGTCACGCTGAGGGCTGGGAATTCCTGGTATGCTGCACAGAAGCTGTCTGCCCAGGTCTTCGGTAAAGTGAGGGCGTCGCCCTCCCGATTGTGAGTATGATAAAGGTAGCATATTCGGTGAGCACTTAGCTACAGAATTTGCAAATCCTGGGCTGGAAGAATCTCCATAGTATTTACAAATAGGAGATCTGAGACACCTGGACATAGATTTACCAGAGTTCTGGAAATCACCGAGCTCCATAGCTATGGCCACGATGTCAAGACATACAAAGACCGTGATACTGTGCCTGGAACAAGGGGAACTTTTAGTAAATGTCATCTTTTGTTTTTAATGAACATTATCATAGAGCCTAACATAAGGTTGGACATTATGACACTCCCCTCGCTTTTATACATCCACCATCATGTTAGTTTTTAAGGCAGGGTCAGCTGGTTTCTAATAAAACACCTGGGTTTACTCTTAAGAGTCCTTATCTGTGTCATTATTTTTATATTAAAAAAATTTCAATTATGGTATGTATACAACTATCTGTTTTAATATTACTTGTAAAATGCAACCCTTTGAAAATTCCAAAAGCACTGAAATTTCATAAAAAGAGATGCCAGGTAAAAATTCATAGTAGCAGAGACATAATTTATACATTTTGCCAAAGCTTTAGGGCAGGGTTTTGGACTGATAGGAAACTACTACAAAACAAAGGGTCTAAGGGTTAAAACATTAGATTTTGAGCAAGACATTTACTTATGTTAAATTCTAAAAGTTTCAATCCAGGACAACCTGAAATTAAACCTGTAGCCCTCAAGTGATTTTCACCTAAAAATAGTCATGTCAAGATGCAAATTAGGGATCTATTTCTCCTTGCTGATTTTCTCTTTACTCTTTTAGGCATCTTTTTCCAATTTAGATAACTTTCATCCAGGTAGTAAATCTATTGATAAGTGGTTCCTTTTTTTTTTTTAATGAACTCTGCAAATTCCTAGTGAATAACTGGCAGCTGTGGGATCTGTTGTACACTCACCAGGTCAACACCCTTGCACTCATTTGGTCAAACCTTGAACCTGTGGCCCCATCTATGGTTGCTACAAAACTCATTGGTAGCGCTTACTATAATTATTTGTTTGCATACAAGCTGCTTGGCTTCTTCTGAACTTTTGTTTTTTTTTTTTTTTTGTACTGGGGAATGAACCCAGAGGCACTCTACAACTGAGCTACATCCCCAGTCCTTTTTAATTTTTGAGAAAGGGTCTCACTAAGTTGCCCAGGCTGGCCTCAAAACTTGGGATCTTCCTGCTTCAGCCTCCCTAGTAGCTAGGAGTACAGGTGAGTACCACCATACTCTACCTGCACTAAGTTTAGATTTATAGGTATTAGATTTTGTTGACTATTCAGCCTGAACTTGAAATTCTCCACTGTATTCACTTTTTCTTATTTCTTATTAATTATTGTTGATTACATTGGAATAGCACTTTTCACATACAGTATGTCTTGCTTTTTGTCCTTCAGGTACATTCCTTCTGTTGAATATTTGGTCACCAGAGTCATGTACTACACTAAATATTTCCTCTTCGCTTGAAATTTTTAATCTCTTTTCCATCATAATCTGAACACATTGCCATTATGCTAATCGAATGTGGCAGGAAATATATTTACATTACAGAACTGAGTACAAATGTAGCAAACATGCCATTGGCCAGTGTTTACCAACCTTTGTTTTTCCAAGTGCCACTTTACCATTTTTGCTATATCTGAATCCAGTTATGATATTGATTGTAACATTTATATTAAAAGCAATTCAATTTTTAAAAGAATCTTCCTAAGCATTTTGAAATTGTGGATTTAAAGTTCTAGTAACATTTTTTCTAACATTTTAAAGTAAATCCATAAATAATAAAATGAAATATATTTTCTCATAGCTAAAATATTCACACATACTGCCTTTGATTTTTATTCTGTGCTTTGGTAAACACTGCCATAAGCTAATTAGTAAGGCCATTACCATCAAATGATGCCAGTTAATTTACAGCTTTTATTCAGATGCTTAGCTTTCAGGTTTGTAAAGAAAAGGCCTTTTGCTTTTCTCTTACTAAAACTCTCAACTGCCTTACCTGGTGATTTAAATAAAAACATTTTCAAAGAGAGAACATGGTAATTAATCTGGTATTCAGTTATTTGTGTTAATATGAAATGAGAATGTCTGAAATTGATTTGAGAAAAATCCTGTTGTAACTAAGCTATATTGTGAGATTGTCATTCATTGAGACAAGTTTTCAGAGCTCTCATTCTATTTAAGTAATGGTACAATATTTACTGATTTTTAAATTACTTTTCTTTTAGGGGGTTACTATTGTTAAACCAATAGTTTATGGTAATGTTGCTCGATATTTTGGGAAGAAAAGAGAAGAAGATGGGCACACCCATCAATGGACAGTATATGTAAAACCGTATAGAAATGAGGTAGGCACTTGTTTTCAGTGTAACTTTCTTTGAAGCTACAGTTTGTTTTGTTTGAAGATAAATTGTAAAATTCTTTTATAGTAACTTTCTGCCAGAAAATTGGTCCATTATAAAAATGTTACCCTCCCCTCAAAATTGAAAGAATGAAGTAAGAACTGTCATCTTCATGTAATTAGTAGATTATTTTCTAAAAATGTTTTCTAATTAAAATTAAGGTAACAAGAATTGTCCTGCTATAAATAGTAAAAATAGACCTTCCAAACATCACATCTTTTTTTTTTTTTTTTTTTTTTTTTTTTTTTTTTTTTTTT
>NW_025999853.1:38061084-38072930 GCF_001458135.2 Marmota marmota marmota | reverse complement strand
TTTTTTTTTTTTTTTTTTTTTTTTTTTTTTTTTTTTTTTTTTTTATTTATTTTTTAGTTTTCGGCGGACACAACATCTTTGTTTGTATATGGTGCTGAGGATCGAACCCGGGCCGCACGCACGCCAGGCAAGCGCGCTACCACTTGAGCCACATCCCCAGCCCAAACATCACATCTTAAGTTAACATAGTATTTAAGCAACTATTTCAGGAATAGCAGTTAATACTTAAAGTGATAATGTTGTAATAAAACAATCAAAGAATGTAGTCTGGTCACTGGTAATTTTGTTTTGCTTCCAAATCTGCACTTCTTCGAGAACAGCTAGATATTTATTGAAAGAACAAATTATTCAACTTGTTTATATGAATGTAGTAGCATTATTCATAATAGCCCAAATGGAATCAATCCAAACATCTGTCAGCTGATAAATGGATAACTAACATTGTATGTCCATTTAATGGGATTTTAAGTTAACTTTTTATTGTACATTGTAATTATACAAAATAATAGGAATCATTGTGACATATTTATATATGCACATAACATAATTTGGTCAGTTTCATTCCTTGATAACTTCCCTTTCCTTCCCTTCCTCCCTCTGGCCCCCTTCCTCTATTCTACTGGTCTTCTTTCTATTTTCATGAGATCCACCACTCCCCACTCCTCCTTTTTTTCCTCTCTCTAGCTTCTACATAAGAGAGAAAACATATAACCCCTGACCTTCTTAGTCTAGCTTATTTCACTTTACATAACTTTCAAGTTCTCTCCATTTTCCTGCAAAAGACATAATTTTTTTCTTTTTTATAACTGAGTAAAACCCCATTTTGTGTGTGTGTGTGTGTAGAAAACATTTTCTTTATCCATGAATAGAATATTATTAGGCAATAAAATAAAGTACCGATAAATGCCAGCCCATGGATGAAAATTGGAAGCATTATGCTAAGTGAAAGAAGACAATACAGTGTTATATATTGTATATTTTGTATATTTCACTTACATGAAATATACAGAATAGGCAAATTTATAGATGCAGAAAATAGATTAGTGGTTGCCAAGTTGGTGGGAATAAAAAGGAAGTTGGGAATGAGGACAGTATGGGGCTTCTTTTTGCGTGTTAAAAAAAAAAATGTTCTGGGCTGGGGTTGTGGCTCAGTGGTAGAGCACTCACCTAGCAAGTGTGGGGCCCTGGGTTCGATCCTCAGCATTACATAAAAATGAATAAATAAAGGTATTGTGTCTAACTAAAACCAAAAAATAAATATTTTAAAAAATGTTCTAAAACATTGTGATGATGATTGTACAAATCAGAATATACTAAAAACCACTGCACTGTGTACTATACAAAGGCAAATTATATGGTATGTGAATCATATTTCAGTGAAGCCGTGATTTTAAAAAACAACCCTAAGTGACTATCTAACCTATCTCTGCAGCCTTATTTCTGTCTATGCCTTATTTCCTTATATCTTCCATTCTACAATACTGTTATCAAAGGAATACTCTTGAATGTCTTCAAGCATTTTTTTAACCACTCATTCTGTTCCTTAAAGTCTTGGTTCAAGTATTGTTTTCTTTGGAACTATTTGCTGGTCCTCCAAAGACTAAATTAGGTGCCCCCCCCATCCCCATGAACTTGTACCTAATGCCCTCCTAACATGTTATGTTTAATGTGCATTTTATCATCTGTCCCCTATTTCACAGTGAATGTCTCATGCCTGAAGAAAAGGCCCTAGTTTTTTTTTGTATTTCATTTAGAGACAAGGTCTCACTGTGTTACTTAGTGCCTCACTTTTGCTGAGGCTGGCTTTGAACTCTTGATCCTCCTGACTCAGCCTTCCGAGCCACTGGGATTATAGGTGTGCACCACTGTGCCCAGAAAAGGCCTTGTTTTATTAAACATTGTATAATTAGCATCTGGTACAGCAATATTGGTAGTCACTCAGGTATTTATAGAAGAAATGAAATCAAGTATTCCCAAAACTGGCTCCAAAGGTGCTTATGAAAATCTGCATCAGAAAAATATCCCTACACCATAACAAGTGACAAAGTATTAAGATTATTACAGTATAATCCCAATTTCATTTTAAAAATATATGTAGATATAAGTATATAAAACATTACTGAAAACAAAAAGGTTTGCATTTTTCTTTTTCTATAAGGTTTTTATTCCCCCCAGTATTGTGGATTGAACCCAGGCCCTCACACATACTAGGCAAGCAGTCTACCCAGACCTTTTTTATTTTAAGACAGGGTCTCACTAAGTTGCCCAGGATGGCCTCAAACTTGCAGTCATCCTGCCTTAGCCTTCTGAGTTACTGGAATTACAGGCATGAATCATCACACTTGATTTTGAATTATATTTTTAAAAAGCCACTTTACCAAAGAAGCCCTATTATGTACTTGTACTAATAATAGTAAGTATGCTTCTGTGATTCAAAATATAATGGAAAAAAAGGAAGTTTTATATCCATCAGTTTAAGTTGCTTTTTATCTTTATTTCTGGTAATATTATTAAATGCATAAAGAAGGACATGTATATTTCTTTATGAATATGAAAGAATTCAGCCAAAAAAAGGGGGGAGGCAAACCCCCACCTCCAAATATAATTGATTTTTTTAAATTGGATTTCATAAAATTTCAGGGAAGGTAGGTTTTATAAAGTTAGGTCCATATGCTAAATGTATTTCCATTCTAGTTTTCATATGTAGATGATAGAACTAATTAATTTATCTCTATTTCAGGATATGTCAGCATATGTAAAGAAAATCCAGTTTAAATTACATGAGAGCTATGGCAACCCTTTAAGAGGTATAGTATAATCTTTTGATTCATAACATGCAAAGTTAAAAGGATCTAGGAAACTAAATTAGTAATTTATAATTGTTTTATTTTCCCCTCCTCTCTTCAGTTGTTACTAAGCCTCCATACGAAATTACTGAAACCGGATGGGGTGAATTCGAAATAATCATCAAAATATTTTTCATTGACCCTAATGAAAGACCTGTGAGTAATGCTAATCTTTACAAATAGAAAATAGATTTTTTGGTAAATGTGAAAATGTCATAATACTTAATGAATAGCTAATGTTCATTCACATGTATTTTATATAAACCTGTGGTGTGGTATATCTTAACATGAGTTATGGTTTTCTATTTTTAAAGTGGAATGCTTTTTGAAATGCTTTTTTTCCCCTTCAAATATAGAAAGAAGGGATATAATATAAACATGTTAGAAAGAAAGAAATGGAAATCAAATGATTGCTAAAAGGGAAAAAAACATTTAAAAATCATGAGTATCAAAAAAAATAAAATTTCTAGTATCATCCAGTTATTGGTAGTAAACAATTTAAATTAATATGGTGTCTGAAATGAGTATCCAGGTTCTTTTTTTTTTTTTTTTTTTTTTTTTATTTATTTTTTAGTTTTCGGCGGACACAACATCTTTGTTTGTATATGGTGCTGAGGATCGAACCCGGGCCGCACGCACGCCAGGCAAGCGCGCTACCACTTGAGCCACATCCCCAGCCCAAACATCACATCTTAAGTTAACATAGTATTTAAGCAACTATTTCAGGAATAGCAGTTAATACTTAAAGTGATAATGTTGTAATAAAACAATCAAAGAATGTAGTCTGGTCACTGGTAATTTTGTTTTGCTTCCAAATCTGCACTTCTTCGAGAACAGCTAGATATTTATTGAAAGAACAAATTATTCAACTTGTTTATATGAATGTAGTAGCATTATTCATAATAGCCCAAATGGAATCAATCCAAACATCTGTCAGCTGATAAATGGATAACTAACATTGTATGTCCATTTAATGGGATTTTAAGTTAACTTTTTATTGTACATTGTAATTATACAAAATAATAGGAATCATTGTGACATATTTATATATGCACATAACATAATTTGGTCAGTTTCATTCCTTGATAACTTCCCTTTCCTTCCCTTCCTCCCTCTGGCCCCCTTCCTCTATTCTACTGGTCTTCTTTCTATTTTCATGAGATCCACCACTCCCCACTCCTCCTTTTTTTCCTCTCTCTAGCTTCTACATAAGAGAGAAAACATATAACCCCTGACCTTCTTAGTCTAGCTTATTTCACTTTACATAACTTTCAAGTTCTCTCCATTTTCCTGCAAAAGACATAATTTTTTTCTTTTTTATAACTGAGTAAAACCCCATTTTGTGTGTGTGTGTGTGTAGAAAACATTTTCTTTATCCATGAATAGAATATTATTAGGCAATAAAATAAAGTACCGATAAATGCCAGCCCATGGATGAAAATTGGAAGCATTATGCTAAGTGAAAGAAGACAATACAGTGTTATATATTGTATATTTTGTATATTTCACTTACATGAAATATACAGAATAGGCAAATTTATAGATGCAGAAAATAGATTAGTGGTTGCCAAGTTGGTGGGAATAAAAAGGAAGTTGGGAATGAGGACAGTATGGGGCTTCTTTTTGCGTGTTAAAAAAAAAAATGTTCTGGGCTGGGGTTGTGGCTCAGTGGTAGAGCACTCACCTAGCAAGTGTGGGGCCCTGGGTTCGATCCTCAGCATTACATAAAAATGAATAAATAAAGGTATTGTGTCTAACTAAAACCAAAAAATAAATATTTTAAAAAATGTTCTAAAACATTGTGATGATGATTGTACAAATCAGAATATACTAAAAACCACTGCACTGTGTACTATACAAAGGCAAATTATATGGTATGTGAATCATATTTCAGTGAAGCCGTGATTTTAAAAAACAACCCTAAGTGACTATCTAACCTATCTCTGCAGCCTTATTTCTGTCTATGCCTTATTTCCTTATATCTTCCATTCTACAATACTGTTATCAAAGGAATACTCTTGAATGTCTTCAAGCATTTTTTTAACCACTCATTCTGTTCCTTAAAGTCTTGGTTCAAGTATTGTTTTCTTTGGAACTATTTGCTGGTCCTCCAAAGACTAAATTAGGTGCCCCCCCCATCCCCATGAACTTGTACCTAATGCCCTCCTAACATGTTATGTTTAATGTGCATTTTATCATCTGTCCCCTATTTCACAGTGAATGTCTCATGCCTGAAGAAAAGGCCCTAGTTTTTTTTTGTATTTCATTTAGAGACAAGGTCTCACTGTGTTACTTAGTGCCTCACTTTTGCTGAGGCTGGCTTTGAACTCTTGATCCTCCTGACTCAGCCTTCCGAGCCACTGGGATTATAGGTGTGCACCACTGTGCCCAGAAAAGGCCTTGTTTTATTAAACATTGTATAATTAGCATCTGGTACAGCAATATTGGTAGTCACTCAGGTATTTATAGAAGAAATGAAATCAAGTATTCCCAAAACTGGCTCCAAAGGTGCTTATGAAAATCTGCATCAGAAAAATATCCCTACACCATAACAAGTGACAAAGTATTAAGATTATTACAGTATAATCCCAATTTCATTTTAAAAATATATGTAGATATAAGTATATAAAACATTACTGAAAACAAAAAGGTTTGCATTTTTCTTTTTCTATAAGGTTTTTATTCCCCCCAGTATTGTGGATTGAACCCAGGCCCTCACACATACTAGGCAAGCAGTCTACCCAGACCTTTTTTATTTTAAGACAGGGTCTCACTAAGTTGCCCAGGATGGCCTCAAACTTGCAGTCATCCTGCCTTAGCCTTCTGAGTTACTGGAATTACAGGCATGAATCATCACACTTGATTTTGAATTATATTTTTAAAAAGCCACTTTACCAAAGAAGCCCTATTATGTACTTGTACTAATAATAGTAAGTATGCTTCTGTGATTCAAAATATAATGGAAAAAAAGGAAGTTTTATATCCATCAGTTTAAGTTGCTTTTTATCTTTATTTCTGGTAATATTATTAAATGCATAAAGAAGGACATGTATATTTCTTTATGAATATGAAAGAATTCAGCCAAAAAAAGGGGGGAGGCAAACCCCCACCTCCAAATATAATTGATTTTTTTAAATTGGATTTCATAAAATTTCAGGGAAGGTAGGTTTTATAAAGTTAGGTCCATATGCTAAATGTATTTCCATTCTAGTTTTCATATGTAGATGATAGAACTAATTAATTTATCTCTATTTCAGGATATGTCAGCATATGTAAAGAAAATCCAGTTTAAATTACATGAGAGCTATGGCAACCCTTTAAGAGGTATAGTATAATCTTTTGATTCATAACATGCAAAGTTAAAAGGATCTAGGAAACTAAATTAGTAATTTATAATTGTTTTATTTTCCCCTCCTCTCTTCAGTTGTTACTAAGCCTCCATACGAAATTACTGAAACCGGATGGGGTGAATTCGAAATAATCATCAAAATATTTTTCATTGACCCTAATGAAAGACCTGTGAGTAATGCTAATCTTTACAAATAGAAAATAGATTTTTTTGGTAAATGTGAAAATGTCATAATACTTAATGAATAGCTAATGTTCATTCACATGTATTTTATATAAACCTGTGGTGTGGTATATCTTAACATGAGTTATGGTTTTCTATTTTTAAAGTGGAATGCTTTTTGAAATGCTTTTTTTCCCCTTCAAATATAGAAAGAAGGGATATAATATAAACATGTTAGAAAGAAAGAAATGGAAATCAAATGATTGCTAAAAGGGAAAAAAACATTTAAAAATCATGAGTATCAAAAAAAATAAAATTTCTAGTATCATCCAGTTATTGGTAGTAAACAATTTAAATTAATATGGTGTCTGAAATGAGTATCCAGGTTCTTTTTTTTTTTTTTTTTTTTTTTGGTACTAGGGATTGAACTCAGGGGCACTTGACCACTGAGCCACATCCCCAGCCGTATTTTGTATTTTATTTAGAGACAGGGTCTCACTGAGTTGCTAAGCACCTCACCATTGCTGAGGCTGGCTTTGAACCCATGATCCTCCTGTCTCAGCCTCCTGAGTTGCTGGGATTAGCTTCTGCATATTTGTGAACACACTCAACCTTTGACTTATTTATTTATTTTTATGTGGTGCTGAGGATCAAACCCAGGGCCTCACACATGCTAGGCAAACACTCTACCATTGAGCCACAACCTCAGCCCCCGTCCTTTGACTTTTTTGGACTAGCTTATTTCACTTGGCATGGTAGTCTTCAGTTGCATCCGTTTACTACCCACAAATGCCATAATTTCATTCTTCTTTATGACTGAGCAATACTCTGTTGTGTATAAATGCCACATTTTCTTTCTTTATTCATTCGTTGAAGGGAACCTAGGTTGTTTCCATAATTTGGCTATTGTGAATTGTGCTGCTATAAATATTGATGTGACAGCATCACAGTAGTATGCTCATTTTAAATCTTTTGGATATATACTGAGTGGGATAACTGAGTTCCATATGTTGGTTCCATCCCTAGTTTTTTGAGTAATTTCCATACTGCTTTCCAGAGCAATTGCACTAATTTGCAGTCCCACCAACAAATGTATGAGTGTACCTTTTTCTCTATATCCTCACCAACATGTATTATTTATTTGTAATCTTTTTTGGGGGGAAGAGGGTGTTGCAGATATTACCCAGGAAGGTTTTACCATTGAGCCACATCCCCAGCTTTTTTATTTTTTGTTTTGAGACAGGGTTTCACTAAATTGCTTAGGGTCCCACTAATTGAACTTGCAGTCCTCCTCCCTTAGCTTCCTGAGTTATTGTGATTACAAGCGTGCATCACCCTACCCAACTGTATTCGTGATTATTGCCATCTGACTAGAATGAGATGAAATCTCACTGTAGTTTTGATTTGCATTTCCCTAATTGCTAGAGATGTTGAATAATTTTTTTAATATTTGTTGATCATTTGTGTTTCTTCATTTGAGAAATGTCTGTTTAGTTCTTTTGCCCATTTACTGATTGAGTTATTAGAGTTTGTGTTTTGGCGTGTGTGTGTGTGTGTGTGTGTGTGTGTGTGTGTGTGTGTGAAGTTTTTTGAGTTCTTTGTATGTTCTGTAATTAATGCCCTGTCTGAGGAGCAAGTGGTATAGATCTCCCATTCAGTAGGCTGTATCTTCATGTTCTTGTTTACTTTGCTATGCAGAAGCTTTCTAATTTGATATCATCTACTTCATTGATTTTTAAAATTTTATTTCTTGTTTTTAAAAGAGAGAGAGAATGATTAAATGAGTGAATCTTTTTTGTAGGTGGACACAACACAATGCCTTTATTTTTATGTGGTGCTGAGATATTTCTTGTTCTTTAGGAGTCTTGGTAAGGAGGTTGGTTCCTATGCCAAAATGCTGGAGTGTTAGGTCTACGTTTTCTTTTAGCAGTTGCCGTGTTTCTAGTCTCATTCCCAGGTTTTTTGTTTTTTTTTTGTTGTTGTTGTTTTGTTTTGGTTTTGTTTTGTTTTTAAAAGAGAGAGAGAATTTTTTAATATTTATTTTTCAGTTTTCAGTGGACACAACATCTTTATTTTATTTTTATGAGGTGCTGAGGATCGAACCCAGCGCCCCATGCATGCCAGGCGAGCGCATTACCGCTTGAGCCACATCCCCAACCTCATTCCCAGGTTTTTAATCCACTTCAAGTTATCTTTTGTGCAAGGGGTTTTAGATTTCATACTTCTATGAATGGGTTTCTAGTTTTCCCAGTACCATTTGTTTAAGAGGCTATATCTTTTCTCCAACATATGTTTTTGTCAACTTTGTCTATTATTAGGTAATTGTACTTAGATGAGTTTGTCTCTGTATCTTTTATTACATTGATCTTCATGTCTGTTTTGGTGCCAGTACCATGATGTTTTTGTTACTGTAGTTCTGTAGTGTAGTTTGAAGCCTGGTATTGTGATGTCTCCAACTTCATTTTCCTAAGAATTGCTTTGGCTATTCTGGGTCTCTTGTTTTTCCAAATGAATTTCAGCACTACTTTTTCTACTTCTGTACTCATTGGTGTTTTGATGGAGATGCTTTGAATCTGTATTAGCACTTTTGGTAATATGGCCATTTTGACACTATTAATTCTGCCTGTCAAGGAACATGGGAAATCTTTCCAACTTCTATGATCTTCAATTTCTTTCTTTAGTGTTCTATAGTTTTTATTGTAAAGGTCCTTCACCTCTTTTGTTAGATTATTATCAAGTATTTTATTTTTTTGAGATTATTGTGAATGGAATAGTTTTCCTAATTTCTTTTTCAGCAGATAGATTTACCTTGGAGTATAGAAACACAATTGATCTATGAGTATTGATCTTGTATCCTCCTACCTTGCTGACTTCGTTTATGAGCTCTAAAAGTCTTCTAGTGGAGTTTTGGGGCTGCGGGGAGGCATCTCCTAAATATAGGATCATGTCATCAGCAAGTAGATAATTTGAGCTCTTATTTGTATCCCTTTAATTTCCTTCTCTTGCCTATTTGCTCTGGCTGGAGTTTCAAGGGCTACGTTAAATAGGAGTGATGAGAGTGAGCATCCTTGTCTTGTTCTTGTTTTTAGAGGAAATGTTTTCAGTTTTTCTCCATTCAATATAATATTGGCCTTGGGTTTATCATATGTAGCACAATATCATTTTTAACTTTGTAAGATTGCTCTATTTTCATTTTTATTTTGAAAATGTTGCTTACCTCTGCTTCCTAATTTGTTATACTGCACCCCAATTGGAAAATATATCTATGAAAGAAATTATTTTTTATCTCATAACTTCTTTTTATAAGACAGCTCTGAGTCACTCTTAGAAGGGTAAAGTAATATCTATTGTACTTCCATATTGACTAATCTGTTGCCTAGGTTCCCATACAGGTCTACTAGACTGTATCTCATTCTCTAAAAAATATTACAGGTCTACTAGGCTATATCTCATTCCCTAAAAAGTATTTTAGTGTACTTTAAATATAATGAAACCATTGTACTTTTTCAGTAGCAGGCTTAAGTGATTTCTGATTTACTTCTGTTTTCTAGTAACCTATTAAAGGTTAAGTCACTACTTTAAAAAAAAAAAAAGTTGTATCTGAAAGCAGAATGATAAAATTGGGTTTTCATTTCTGGAAATTGGAATTTCTAGGTAGGTAAGACAGTTTTATTGCTCTAAGAATTGTCTAATACCACTCAAAGTTAGTTCAGATTTGTTATTGCCTGTATCTGCATTAATGCCTTGGGAAGTCGGAATAGTGAATTTAGAGAACAGTTTAATGGTCTAATTTTAAAACTTTTTTTTATTATTATAAAAGTCAAATGTTTTAAAAGATTTTTAAAATAAGAAGTGCTAATTAGTCCTGAATTAGTTTCCTATTACTACAACCTGGGTTGCTTAAAACAGTAGAAATTCATTCTCACAGTTCTGGCTGCTAGAAGTCTGAAATGAAGGTATTGGCCTTGTTCTTTCCAAAGCCTCTAGGAAAGGGTCTTTCCTTGCCTTTTCCAGCTTTTGGTAATCCCAGGTGTTCTTGGCTTTCAGCAACATAACTTCAAACTTTACTTCCATTTTCACATGGCCTTATCTCTCTCCCTGTCTCTATCTCATCTCCTCTTATAATGATACCAGTTATACTGGATTAGAGTCCATCCTAATGTCTGTTCGCTCACTTGCTCACTTGCTTTTTTTTTGTTTTTAGTTGTTGATGGACTTTTACTTTTATTTATTTGTATGTGGTGCTGAGAACCCAGTGCCTCATGCATGCCAGGCCAACTCTGAGCCACAGCCCCAGCCCTTGCTTGCTTTTTCTCTGTCCCCTCCCCTTCTCTCCCCTCCACTCCCCTCTCCTCTCTCTCCTCTGCCTCCGCTCCCCTTCCCGCCCCTCCTTCCTTCCGTCCTTCCTTCCGTCCTTCCTTTCTTGTTTTTCAGATGGGTCTTGCTATGTTGCTCAGATTGGCCTTTAACTCACAAGCCTCTTCCTCAGCCTTTCAGATTGCTGGGATTCTAGTCGCATTCTACCCGCCCAGCCATTTTAATTATATCTGCAAAGACCCAAATATGGTCATATCAACAAGTACTGAGAATTAGAACTTCAGTTTATTTTTTTGGGTGACACAGTTCAATTCATAACTTCTTCTTTTCTCCATCTCCTACCCGTTCCCCAGGAAAACCGCAGTTTTTTCCTCCAGTACTGGGGATTGAATGTAGGGCCTCATGCATACTAGGCAAGTAGATGAGTGTTTTACCACTAAGCCACATCCTCAGCCCTTATTTTATTTTGAGACATGGTCTTACTAAGTTGCCCAGTGATCTACCTGCTTTAGCCTCTCGAATAGTTGGTATTACAGTAATCCCCTGGAATTACAGGGCACCCAGCAGGAAAACCACTTTTTAACAGTGGTTATTTTCAGTTCCTCCAGAAATTAACCCTGTATATCTCATATATTTAATCTTTTAATTTTGGATTTCTCAACTATAGGTAATATTTATCAACTCCTAGTGATACCAGGTGATCCTTCCTTTTTCCCTCTCTTCAGGTTTTTTCATTTGCTAAAAGAATTTCTTCAGAAAGAATGCTTGAGAAATTAGCTTTATTTCTCCTTCATACTTGACTATTGTGGTATAAAATTCTAGATAGTTTACTTTCTTCATTTTTCAGTAAGTTTTTGGGTTTGCTCTGCTTTGGTTTATTATCCTGTATAGTAGTAACAGCTCTATTCTTATCCCCAAAATTTGTCAAGTTATCTTCAGATATGACATATAATTCATGCTCTCTCATTTTCAGATTACCTGTCTATTCTGTTACTTAGTGGAATTCTGTGCATATCCCTTCTTCCTTTTAAACACACACTCCTAGTGCTGGGGATAGAATCTAGGACCTTGCATGTGTTAGGCATGCACTCCATCACTGAGTTGTGTACATCCAGCCCCATCCTTATTCTTCAGTATTCTCTCTCTTCCTCCACCCCCTGCATGTGTTATCT
>NW_025999853.1:38051293-38056031 GCF_001458135.2 Marmota marmota marmota | reverse complement strand
CCAGCACTACTAGGTAGACCTAGATGGTCCAAAGGGGGCAAGGGGGGGCTGGGGGGGGGGGCTAGGGAGGTAGCTCAGTGGTTAAACATCACAGGGTTCAATCCCTGTTACAAATAAATAAATAAAAGATCTGGATACTAATTATAATTTTGGCAATTGGTAGCCGATTTATATGCACAAATTTCTACATCTATAAAAATATTTGCCTGGCCCACTTTGTTGTGAACATAATAAGATAGGTATGTACATGATCACTTTGAAAAGGTTTTAGCACTACTTATATGCTATTTAAATTGGTTTTTATTCACTTTCTCTAATACCACAAAGTACACCCATTTATAGAAAAAAATTCTCTTTTAAAACTTAAGTGCCCACATTTTTGTGTTTTCAGCAAAACTAATATTATTCATTTGTATGTAAATAGATATAAATTATATGTTTTATTAACTGTTCTTTAAGTCAATTTGATGTGTTAAACTTATGTATAAAGCTTAGTAACCTTGGAAAGTCTTGATCAGTAAATTACAGGTTTTATATTATTTTTAGTTCATTTTTTAAATCATCAAATTGGTAAGAAATTAAAAATTAATTCTATAAATAGTGTTGGTGCAATGGTAAGCTTCTGAAAGGAAACTTAATTTTAGATCATTGCTTCATAGTATTTACCAAAACAAATTCCAGTTTAGACCATCAAATATATTTTAAAAATCAGTCAATCTAAGCAATACCTAATGGGTCCCCATTTGCCCAACAGGAGCTCTTGTCTCTTCTCACTTGAATAAGTCCTATTCAAACTCTCACAAACACACACACACATCAACCTTTTTTGTTTTTTAATTAGATTACTGTTTACTGTGGCTAAGGTGGACTTTCTAAGTTTAAGGCATTAGAAGTCACATTAAAAGAAGGGCAAAGAAAGACTTGCAGAAAATGTGGCAAAGGATCAATATCTTTATTTGGCGAAGAAAAAAAAAAAAACTATTGATAGTATGCCCAGGACTCTAGGTTTGACCCCCAGCACTGCAAAAACAAAACAAAACCCTAAAGTTGATAAGCAGAAGAAAATGTTTAACTTTATAAAGTAGTTAAATGAGCAGAAGACATGGACAAGTCAAGTGGGTGGAAGAATATACAATAAAGATAGGAAATAGGAAGCTGTTTGCTCAGCTTTACTTAAGTAATTTTAAAAATGTAAACCAAATAATAATGAGTAATTATATTTTTCCTATCATATTAGCCGAAAGAATTTTTTTTAAAGGAAACAATTACTTTTTTTTAATACCTTTATTTAGTTTTTTTATGTGGTGCTGGGGATCGAACCCAGTGCTTCATGCGTGCTAGGCAAACGCTCTGCCACTGAGCCACAACCCCAGCCCCAGCAAAAGGAAATTTTAATAGTTGCACCAGCAGTGACCTTTATTCATGATTCTCATGAATCATTTCTGTGAGTCTAAATTGCTTTTAGGAAAATTATTTGGATGTATTAATCAAAGGCCTAAAAAAGATATGTACACTTGCACCAATTTGAGGGCATGGTATTCAATTATATTTTGTTATAATATCTGATTTACTGATTGCTTAATTATTTCTACTCTTAGACGTCTATACATATATGTACTCATTATTTCTACAACCTTATTAGGTAATCCAGTTTAGAAAAAGGAACTGAAGCATAGGAAGGTTGGGAAACTTGACCAGGATCGCTTAGCTGGTTGGTGGAAGAGCCATAACTCTACCTTAGATCATAGACTCTAAAATGCAAATCAAAACAACTCTTGAGATTCCATCTTACCCCAGTCAGAATGGCAGTTATCAAGAATACAAGTAACAATAAATGTTGGCAAGGATGTGAGGAAAAAAGTTCATTTACACATTGCTGGTGAGACTGCAAATTGGTGCAACCACTCTGGAAAGCAGTATAGAGTTTCCTTAGAAAACCTGGAATGGAACCACCATTTGACCCAGTTGTCCCACTCCTCAGTTTATACCCAAAGGACTTAAAATCAGCATACTACAGTGATGCAGCCACTTCAACATTTGTAGCAGCTCAATTCACATAGCCAAGCCATTGTGCCATCCTAGGTGCCCTACAACAGATGAATGGATAAAGAAAATGTGGTATATAAACACAATGGACTATATTACTCAGCCATAAAGAATGAAATTGTGACATTTGCCAGTAAATGGATGGAACTGAAGACTGTCATGCCAAGTGAAATAAGACAGTCCCCGAAACAAAGGCAGAATGTTCTCTCTGATATGTGGATGCTAACTCACAACAAGGGAGGAGAAGATTAGAAGTTCATTGGACTAGACAAAGGGAAATGAAGGGAAGGGGGAGAGAATGGGAATAGGAAAGACAGAATGAATTGGATATAACTTTCCTATTCTTATATATGTAACATCATGTACAACCACAATAATGGGATCCTAATTGGAACAAGTTACACTTATTCTGTGTTGTATAATATGTCAAAATGCACTCCACTGTCATGTATATCTAGAAAGAACAAATAAATAAATAAACAGAAATCATGCTGTACAGTTGCCCACCCCTATAGCTTTCTGAGGTTTCAGATACCTGTGATCAACCATGATCCAAAAATATTAAATGGAAAATTCCAGGGCTGGGGATGTGGCTCAAGTGGTAGCGCACTCACATGCCAAGAAAATTCCAGAAATAAACAATTAACATGTTAATTAAAAAAAAAACCTTAGGTTTTAAAGTTTAGTAATGTTTTTAGATAATGATCACTATAGAGTTTCATTATGGAACATATTAAAAGATGTTTATACTAAAAGCCAATAAAAGTTTAAGGAATAATGATCTAGATTTTAATAGTAGTCATTGCTTTTATAAGGAATAAAGTAATGAACATAGAGTTTACTATATACCAGTAGACTTTACCATATAAATGTTGAAGTGGCTGCATCACTGTAGTATGCTGATTTTAAGTCCTTTGGGTATAAACTGAGGAGTGGGACAACTGGTAAACACTTTACATGTTTTAGCTTATCTAATATTATAACCCTAGGAGGAACATACTGTGATTAGCTCCATTTTGTAGATAAAAATACTAGACAGATTTGGTAACTTTGAGAATTACCCAGTGGGGCCTGGATTTGTCTATATAAAAGCCATATAGTCTGTGCACCTAACTCTTAAGTTATACTGACTCTACAAAAGTAACAATTCTCTTTTGGATTGTTTTCTTCTGAATTGAAACTTCATTGGGAAATGAAAAGCAAACTTTTATATAAGCATTTAATATATAGGAAGCATAAAATTAGAACAAGCTGAAAGTTCTTCAATGGTTTCCTCCAGGATCTCATTACTGATTAACTCAGGTCTTCTGACTATATCATACCCTTTGCAGTCTTAGCAGTTGTCAAAAATAAAGTATCATGGTGGCATACACCTGTTATCCCAGCAGCTTGGGAGGCTGAGGCAGGAGAATCACAAGTTCAAAGCCAGCCTTAGCAAAAGCAAGATGCTTAAGCAACTCATTGAGATCCTATCTCTATATAAAATACAAAATAAGGCTAGGGATTTGGCTTAGTGGTCAAGTGCCTCTGAGTTCAATCCCCAGTACCATATAAAGTAAGTAAGTAAGTAACTAAGTATCATGACTAAATCATGTAAGAATCAATGTAATATCTGCAGTGGATACTGTCTTCTGACAACTGAGTTAAATCAAGTCTTTCTAACTAGATTTAAAACTAACTATTACAATCATACAGGATTTCTTGTTTCCCAGGGCCTGCTTCATCTCCTAACTCCTTTCTTATCTCCTAACTCCTTTCTCATTCATCTCCTAACTCCTTTCTCATTCTTTCAAACTCAGTTCAGATTTTAAGTAATGCCAAGAAGCTTAAAAATGGGAGTTCATAACCCACTTGAATCAAAGTGTGAAATATGATATATCAAGAACTATGTAATGTTTTGAACAACCAACAATAAAAAATTTAAAAAAAAAAAAGTTTAAAGTAAAGAAAAAGAAGCTTTCCTTGGTCACACACACGCTTTCCCTTTGATGTGAATCCAGTGTACTGTTATGTCTCTCTGTGATTACCTCATTACACTGTACTGCATTTTTTTCCTTGCCTCTGTCCTACCTTTGTATCCCAGCATCTAACAAAGTATCTATCATTTAATATGATTTTTAAAATTAATATTGGAGGAGAGAATGCAAGGGAATAAAAATTTCTGCATAGTGAAAAAGCACTATGAACAAAGTCTATAGAGGGACAAGCCATGGAAAAATGCTGTGCTTGTGTCATAGATGATCAGCTCCTACAAATAAAAGAAAAAGGCCAGTAATTAAATAGAAAAATGAGCAAAGGAATAGAAAAGAAATGAGAACTTTCTCTTAACAGATAAAAGATTAGTCAGCCTGAGAATGAGAAAGGCAAATTTAAAACTAGTAGACCAAATAGTTGTGCAGTTGGGAAATTTATATACAATCCCAGTGGGATTATAAATGACTAGGTCCTTTATGAGGTACTTAGCATTCTTCCAAAGTTACAAGTGTGTAACACACATCACCTTTAGCCTAATGTTTCCACTTACAGGAACTTACCTGCAAGTATACTGTAATGATTATGCACAACATACACATTGCTTTTTTATAATAGAAAAAAGTGGAGTAATTCCAGCAACTTGGGAGACTTTCAGGAGGATTATAAATTCAAGCCCAGCCTGGGCAATTTAGCAAAACCCCGTAGCTGTCCAAAAAAC
>NW_025999853.1:38034624-38051268 GCF_001458135.2 Marmota marmota marmota | reverse complement strand
GGGGGGGGGGGGGGGAAGCGGAAATATTCTATATCAATAGAAGACAGACTAAATGGGTCATGTATATCCATTCAATGAAGACTTCTACAGTCATTAAAAAGAATAAGACATCTCTGTGATATGAAATGAACTTAACAAAGTATTATTAAATGAAACAGCAAGGTCCAGAACAATGTGTGTACTATGATACAAAGTAAAAACAGTTGGATATTTGCATGTATATCAACAGACTGTTCTGGAAAGATACCAGAAAAAAACCTCACAGTGATTATCTGTGGGAAGAAGCACTAAATGGTGGGGGACAAGGGTAGGAGTGGAAGAAAATACTTTTTCACTCTCTGCCTATTTAGCCTTTTAATATATCATGTATTTAATACCTGTTTTTAAATACATATTTTAAAAAATAAAAGCCATGAAGAAATATAAGGATTGTTTTGGCAATACATGAGTTTGTGTTACAAAATGTATAATAAAAAGTAAACAACAAAAAGCAAAATAATGAAAGTACTCATATTTACTACCTGTTTTTTTAATGTGATAGATGCTTTGTAATTACTTTAGTTAATCCTCAAATCCTGAGAAACACCTAGTTTTCACTGTATCTCATAGAGGAAGAAATTGAGGGATACTTAAGAGATATATCCACATTTAGCTAATAAGGGGCTAAGGGTGTATTTTTGTATTTTGAACTCAATCAGAAAGCAGATTTCTCAGTTGTGTTTTTTCACCAAACCATCCTGTTTTCAACTAGTGACCACCCTAAACTTGTGAAAATGTGACTGTACTTTAATAATTACCAGCAACAATTACCTAAAATGTCCACAAGATGGCACTGTTGCATGCTAGCAGGCATTTTTCTTTGTGACATAATTTATGTTACACTGTCTAACTGGCATATTTAAATAAAAGTATCCTATTTTGCAGCAATTTATTATGTATCTGGATAGAATTTTTCAAATATTTAATGGTCCTTTGTCATCATAATAAGTGATAAGGCTTTTTATGAACTGGGCAGTTTTCTGGGTACTTCATATACATTAATTCTTTTAAAACCTTCTCAAGAGCTAGGGATATAGCTTAGTAATAAAGCACTTGCCTAGCATACAAAGGTACCTAAAATCTTCTCAAAAAACAATGCCATGAGGTATTTGTTATTCTAATTTCTGTTTTGTAAGTGAAGAAATGAGCACAGAGATGAAATTGCTTCAGGTGTCACAACTAATAACTGGTAGAACTGGAATTCAAATCTAAACAATTATTGATACTTTTGTAAAAAAAAAAAAAAAAAACAGGATTTTTTAAATGTAATTTTTCACTTGTACATCAATTTAAGTATACTTTTAATTGGCTCTTATTAGTTGCTGTCTCTTAGACTTGAATGCTCTCTTACTTCCAAATTAATGTGTATTAGGAAAAAAAAACAAGCAAGTGTCTTAAAACCTTAACAAAGAGTTAGTGGCTAGAATTTCATTCTTAACTACAAAAAAACCAAGTTTTACATTCTCTCTTGGGAATTCAGACTTCCTTACCTTCCACTGCCCGTTCATGTTTAATATGATATGATATATCTGAAATTGTAACATTTCATCATGAAAGCATTGACCTAAGGAAATACCAAATTTATGAAACATCTTAGACTTGTGAGAAAAATTAATTCAGTATAATTATTTGTTTCCTTAGTTGCAGAACTTGAAGTGAAAACCAGAGAAAAATTAGAAGCTGCCAAGAAAAAAACAAGCTTTGAAATTGCTGAGCTTAAGGAGAGATTAAAAGCAAGTCGTGAAACTATAAATTGTTTAAAAAATGAAATCAGGAAACTTGAAGAAGATGATCAGACAAAAGACATATGAACAGTTCTGAGGAGAACGTGGTAGTAAACTAAATTGAAAGTAAGGTGGACTTCAATGGAGAAATGGACTTACTGCGAATGCTATGATGTTTCTTAGAGGATCTGTATATGTCATTGTTGACCATGAATTTCTCAGCAATGATGTCATTTGTTCTATTCAAGCAATCTTTAATAACAAATATATATGTATAATAAGAATGGATGCTGGGCATTTTATAAACCCATTTTAGGGAAAGTGTATGATAAGCACAATTTTTAAAAAATTTTATTGGAATATATGTGTAGCTTATTTTCCTTTTGACAAGCATCAAAATTTCATTATAATGTATAACTTGTACAAATTTTGTACTTCTCTAGTAGTTGTAATTAGTGATGAGTATGTATATTTCATTTATTCAAGTTCTTACTTGCCCCCTTCTACCTCTTTTGTATATAATATGACCAGTAAGTATTCAATAAATGTATCTTATAGATCCTATTTCTGCCTTTTTGGTATGTTTCTTCCTCTTTGAAGTCAATTAATATGTTTCCATAGTATTGTTGCCTCAGAGCATTATTTAAGAAATGCTTTGTTTTTAAGTTGTGGCATTTTATAAGAATTTTGAAGGTCATGCAAAAGTTTCTGTGGTTTGGAATTTCTGCAAGGGTCCTCTAGGGCTTGAGGGTGGTGGCACTTCTTTTAGTTGTGGCAGGGATCATTCAGTCTTCCCCCATATTTTAGAGGAATGCCTGCTAGACCCTTGAGGATAAAATTCCCCACAGTATAGGGTAGGGTCTGGTGATAGATCAGAAAAAAATAATAAGGAAAAATTATCATTCTACTTGAGAAACTTTGATGTGGGGGATTATCCCTCTATTCATTAAAATCAGGGTCCATTTAGGCAGATCTGACTGTGCATGCATGGATATATGGGTTCAAAATATGTTATGGCTCAGTCTTGCCCTCTGTCAGCTCTTATTACTATGTTAACTATAATCTTGAAAGGATCTCCCTGTGAGGTTATAAGGAACTCCTATAGCTCAATGATTAAAAAGTAGCCTAACTTAGAAATGGACAAAGTATTTGAATCAACTATTTCCTCAAAGAGGATGTAGAAATGGCCAAAAGCACATGAGAAAATGTTCAACATCCTTAGGAGAATATAAATAACCATAGAAAGATACTGCTTTATACCCACTAGCATGGCCATAATTTTAAACAAAACAAACACAAAATTAATGAGGTTGCAGAGGAATTAGAACTCTCATATGTTGCTAGTGGAGATGTAAAATGAGGAGGCCACTTTGGAAAGTAGTTTGGCATTTCCTCAAAAAGTAAACAGCCAAGCTTGGCTGTCTGTGGTTTCAACTACTTAAGAGGCTGAGGCAGTACAATCACTTGAGCCCAAGAGTTCATAGCCCCATTCTACAAATCTAAAAGTATATTTAGCAAGGAATAATTCCCTCATCAAGAAGAATTAATGGATACTCAATTAATTAGGTAGCTCACTTCTTTAAAGATCAAAATACCTATGTATATCAAGGTACAATTCATAATAGCCAAGTTATGGAATCCAGCCTACGTGCATGTCAATGAATGAATAAAATTACACACACACACACACACACACACACATATATATATATCTGTGTATCTATATATATGTAAATACACGTGTGTGTGTGTGTGCGTGCACGTATAAAACATTTCTAAGCTATGTAGGTAGTGCTGTTATCCATATTTTACAGGTAGATTCAGAAACCATAGCTCGATATTGGTTCACAGTGATCACTCAGATGGGTGGGTAATGTATAGCTGTGGGCCTCTCTGCCTCAATATACTCAATTCTCATGTTCAAAACATTAGAACTGTTAATTGTTGCTCATGCATAAATACTTCTCGAACTTCCTTTAAAACATCCTGTAATTAAAGCTGATCTTGAGTGTCCATGTGCAGTATGAAATGTTCCCTAAAGTGCCAGCACATATTATTGCTTGGGCTTAAAGATGAGAAGCACAAAAGGGAATCTAAAATACTAAACCAAGAAGTTACAATTTAAATTTCCCCTTGGAAGATATAAGAAAAGGTTTAAACACTTTTCTGCATATGAAATTTTTCCATTTCAAATAAGAGTGGTGATGTACAGTCACGGTGACTCCGAATGGTTTCACATGTATATTTGGACAGTCAACTTTTTAGGTAATGGTCATAAGTGACTCCCTTACTTCTCCCATTCATACTGAGTTTGGGTGCCTCCAGTTGCATCCACTTCATACTCTGACCAGTTAAACATTCTGAGCATGCAGAGCAGGGGCTGTGATCTAGTTCTCTGCCTAGATAACTCAGAAAGGCAATAGTACCTAGATTTCCTTCAAGAATTGTTCTGAGTAGTAGAACTGTGTTCTTCGCAGAAAAAAATAACTTTTGATTAGAGGCTGTGCAAACTGGAGAATCAGTCTTTGTAACTCTGTAATGTTTTTGGTCTTCTGCTGGAAAGAAAAAAAGTGCTTTGAAGAATGAAAAAAAAAATTAGGACAGTAAGAAGTAGCCTTTTTCTGTCTTCTCTACAGTGCTTGAAACACTCAGTATTTCATATTAATCCGAAGCCTAAAGAAATAAACCAAAATGCTGAAGCAATTTTTGTACTATCGTGGTGAATCTTTTTCCTTTTCAAAATGTTTCTAATGTGCTTATATTTTATATTGGAAGCAATAAATGAGAATCTTAAATTTAAATAAATAAAACATTAAATATGAACATCAGGTGACAAATACATAACACTGTAGATAAGAATCTTGCTAGGACTAATATCCAGAGTAAATGAAGAACTCAAAACACACCAAATATACACACAATAAATTGACAAATGAACTGAACAGATACTTTTTTACAGATGGCCAGTAATTATATGAAAAAAAAATGTTCAAAATCTTTAGCCATCAGGGAAATGCAAATCAAACTACACTGAGATTCCATCTTACCCCAGTCAGAAGGGCTATCATCAAGAATACAAGAAGCAATACCTTGGGGTTGGGGATGTGGCTCAGTGAGAGAGTACTTACCTAGCACGCGCAAGGCCTTGGGTTCCATCTCCAGCACCACCACCACCACAACAAAAATGCATTATTGGTGGAAAATGTCAATTATTACAGCTACTAAGGAAATCAGTATGGAGGTTTCTCAAAAAACTAAAACTAGAACTGATATCCAGCTATATCACTACTTGGTGTATACCCAAAGGAATTAATTCAGCATATTATGGAGGAAATATAAATATAGTATAAATATATATTTATATATATTACATATACTATATATATATTATATTTATATATTATATATATACACACACACACACACACAATGGAGTATTATACAGCCATAAGAAAGAATGAAATGCCATTTGCAGGAAAATGGTGGAACTGGAAAACATCAAATTAAGCAAAATAAGTCAGACACAGACAGGCATTGTGTTTTCCCTTGTGTAGAATGTGGTGGGGGCAACAACATTGAAAGTAGAAGAAAGACTACCATAGAAGAAGAGGATGGAAGGAAGAAGGAGACATACACTAATAATTGTTTTAAAAATCTTGCCAACTGTACATAACATGTAAGAAAACTCTGATGTTGTCAGGGATGGTGGCACATCCTTGTAATCCCAGCAACTCAGGAGGCTGAGGCAGGAGGATTGCAAATTTGAGGCCAGCCTCAGCAACTCAAAATAAAAATGATTTAGGGATGTAGCTTAGTGGTAAAGAACCCTTGGCTTCAATCCCTAGTACCAAAAAGAAAGAAAAGTCTGGTATTAAATACTGTTAGATAAAATTCTAAAGAACAGATATTTGAAATCTCTTGTAGAAGACATTTCCACTACCTATTCCTTAATATTACCCCTAATATCTCTTATTTTCAACTTCAAACTCTCGAAATTAAAACCAAAGAAAATTGGATTATACATGTACTAGCTAGAAAAAAAAGCACAAGTAAATATTTTCTTGAAGTTGGAAATAATTTTTTAAGGATAATATGAAACCTGAAAATCTCAAATTCAAATGAGTTTAGGAATCTCTTTAAAAAATAACCTGGGGAATGAAGGATGCAGAGGAAACAAAATTGCCCATAGATGGATAATTGTTGAAATTAGGTAATAAATATGTGGGAATTTCTGCCCCCCCCCCCCAGTACTGGAGATTGAACCCAGGGGCACTGTATAATGAGTTATATCACCAGCCCTTTTTATGTTTTATTTTGAGACATATTCTTACTAAGTTGTTGGGGCTAGCCTCAAACTTGTGATCCTTCTGGCTCAGCCACCTGAGTGGCTGGAATTACAGGCATGCACCAGGTTAGGTTCATGAGAATTTTTTAGTATATTCTCTATTTTTGAATATTCTCGTGGATTTCCATAATTCTTTTTATGTCACAGGAAATCATTACAATTTTTCTTTTTTCTTCTCTGTGAAGTCAGTAACTGAAAAAGCATATCATTTTGACCTTATCCCATCAGTGCACTCTTTGAGACGATGACAGTAGCTTCCAATTGCATCGTTAGCATGTTTACTTCAGTATTCTGATAATTTTAATAATTTTAGCAAATTCTTCAACACTGATCATTGGGTAATATAAAAGTTTGGAAGCATATATGAGAGGGAAATAGAAAGGAGGGAAACAGAAAATGAGAAAGAAAATCCCCTGGGGAGCTTTGTACAAAAAGTACAGAATCCCAAGTTTTACCCCGAGAAATGAGCTGAATGAAGTCTGGCATAGAGGCTTGAGAATTTGCATTTCTACAAGGCATCCAGGGGATTTGAGAAACTCATAGTGACACAACTTGATAAATTGAACTACATAAAAATAAAACACTCTGGAAGGGAAAAAAACAATAAAAGTAATCTACAGGAACATTGGGACATATATAACAGTGTCTACTTCCACAAGATAACATTCTTCCAAATCATTAAGGAACACAAAGACACTGGCGAAAGAAGCAAAAGACTTAAACAGTTCACTAAAAGGACATAAAAATGACCAGTAATTATGCTTGACGTTGCTAAACCTTAAGAATATGCAAATTTAAATAGCAAATATACGTGTAGGGTGGAGAAAATAAATACTGATGATACCAAAGAAAAGACTAGAAACATGCCTCTGGTTGATGTAGATGGTTGATTTGATTTTTTTAAATTTAAAATTCAAATTTACCCAGATATTCCATATTTGTGTTTGTTAACTTTACATCTCGGAAAGATTTTTAAAAACAAAATCAAAACAGACCCACTCCACCAACCCCACCTCCTCGCCAACCCCCCGACTTGCCAACCCCCCCACCCCCACCTCCACCACTCATCCCCCACCACCCCTACCACCCCCCACCTCTCCACCGCAAAAATAAATAAAATTAAATTAATAATAATCCAAAGCTAACTAGTGCTAGCAAGAGGTTCAGGGAAACAGCTACTCTCACACAATGATGGGGTTCTGGAGGACTATCTGGCAATATCTACTCAAGTACTCTCAGAATTTCACTTGTATATCTACTAAAACATTCTGACTCAACAATTTGACTTGTAAAGTTTATATTTGGTTAACTTTTCACTGAAAGCAACTAGACTTTCAAGAATAGAGTATTTAGAAGCATTTATACAAACATGCAAGATATGTACAAGAATGCTCACTGTAGTGTCATTTACAGTAAATAACAGAAAAAAATGGGATCAGGCAAATATGTACCAATAGGAGCTTGGTAACTATGATATATAGTGATGTAATGGAATTCTTTGCTGCTATCAAAATGAAAAAAACAAATTTATATGCCCTGACATAAAAAAAAAATCTATATTATGCTGGTTAGTAAGAGGAGTGGGGAAAGCAGTTTGAAAAAGTGTTCATATTCCCATTTGTAGATAATATTATAATAAATTAGGATATCCAGACAAAAATAACTTGGTGGAATTTTCACCAATCTTAACAACAGGAAGAATTATTACAGGGAATGTCACTACATTTTTGTCTAAGTGTTTGGATTTTTTTACAAAAGAATATTTATCATTTAAGTGAAAAGGAAGGGGAAGTAGTTTAAAAATTAAATGAAACAGGAAAACAGATGTCTTTATCAAAACATTGCCTCCTATGAACCAGATCATAGCAAAATGTTACAGAAAGTTCAAAGAAATGATGTAAGGGACCAAGGAGTCAAGACTTTATCAGTATTTTAGATAGGTACAGTGGTGCAGGCCTGTAATTCCAGCTGCTGGGGAGGCTGAGGCCAGAAGATCATGAGTTCAAAGCCAGCCTCAACAATAGCAAGGTGCTAAGCAACTCAGTGAGACCCTGTCTCTAAATAAAATACAAAATAGGGCTGGGGATGTGGCTCAGTGCCCCTGAGTTCAATCCCCAATAACAAAAAAAAAAAAAGACTTTATCAGTATCTTTACTGGAGGTCTTAATAGTAAGATCCTTGCCCTTCAGTGCATCATCCAGGGAACTAGGATAACATTAGGATTCTCATAGAAAATAGGGTTAAATCCATCTCCTGCTTCAGCCTATACTCTCTGCTTTTTAATTAGATTTAGTTACTTTTAATTAAAATAAGTTTTAATTAATTGGCATGCTAGGTTCCAGTAGCCTTATGTAATGTGCCCTATACAAACCCCAACTGAGAAGCCCTCCCCACCCCCACCCTGTTCTGTTTACTTTTTCTCACTTTCACTGCCCACTTACCTTAAATTAACTGTCCTCAACAGGCTTCAATGCTTTTCAGTATTTCCTTCACCTGCCCGTAGTTTGTTACTCATCATTGCTATTTGAAAATATCAGGTTAACTGAATCACCACTCCCCTAACTCACTAACTGAATAGTTCCAGAACTGTGAGGGAGCTCTAGGAACATCTCATTCCATTCTCTTATTTCATAAGGGACAAAGTCTTGAAGAAATTAAATTATTTCCAAAGTCACACTATCTGTTGGGGCCAGAGGTAGAATTTGAATTCAGCTTTCACCCCTAACTGAGCAGCTGTGGATACTTAAGTATCATGGTGTAGCTCCACCAGGACTTAGAGAAGAATATGTGAACTGGAAATCAACTTGGAAATTCACTCTGCAAGAAACCTAACTTTCCAGAAAAGGAGGAATCTGTAAATTTGGGTTTACTGTTACTCATACAGCCAAATTCTCTCTGCAAAATCTTGGTTTATTCTTTCTCCAATGAAGTTCATCAAATCATGTTTTCAAAATTAATGAGAGTTGTCACCCCCTACTTGGTTCAATTCTGTGCATGAATTGCAAACACAAATCTATTTACTCTGTACATTGGTAGATGCCCTCAGTTCTTACATCATTAAGACCACTGGCGCCATTCAATTGACTCCATAAACTTCCATCCACACAAAGTTTCTCTTTGTTCTCACCAAATCCTGAGCCTTCTTTCATCTCCCTAAATGCTCTCCTCGTCTGTAATTTTAATTCCCATTTATAGTATGCAGATTTATAATTAGGGGAAAATCAACTTTCTCGAGCCTCAGTTTCCTAGAGTGAATATGAGTATACTATCTGCCTCATGAAATTCTGTTTGAGAGTGAATGAAATAGCACATATAAAAGCGCTTTGGTGGGAATAAAGATAATCATGATATTCTAGCTATTTGCAAAACCCTTAAAGTAGTAGCAAACCAAATCCAACATAGAAAAGGGATTAAATGATCTTATCATCAAATAGGATTTAGCCCCAAAACTCAAGGCTAGTTTAATATGTAAAGTCAATCTATTTAATACACAGTTATGAGCTGAGTTATCCCCCAAAATTCATATGTTGAAGTTGAAAGCCCCAGCACCTCAAAATGTATTTATATTTAAAGTGTCGCTTAAGAGGTAATTTAATTAAAAAAAATTTTTTTTTTTAATTTTTGGTACTGGGGATTGAACCTGGAGCACTCACCGAAGTATATCCCCACCAACCCCCCCCCCCTTTTTTTTATCTTGAGACAGGGTCTTGCTAAGTTGCTTAGGACCTTGCTAAATTGCTAGACAGGCCTCAGGCTTTCGATCCTTGCCTCCTGAGGCACTGGAATTATGGTGTGCACCACTGCTCCCTGAAAGAGGTAACTGAATTAACACAGGGGCCACAAGGGTGGGCCCTAATCCAGTATGATTTAGATCCATATAAAAGGAGATTAGGATGCATATATGCACAGAGGGAGGTCATCTGAAGATACAGAGAGATGACAGCCAGCCACAAACCACGTAGAGAGGCCTCAGAAGAAACCACCATGCCCACACCTTGAACTCAGAGTTCTAACTTCCAGAAAATAAATTTCTGTGCTTTGTTATAGCAGCCCTAACAAACTAATACATACACTGTAAAATAGAATAAAGGACAAAAGAACACATGATCATCTCAATAAATGCAGAAAAAACATTTGACAAAAATCCAACATTCCTTTAGGATAAAACATTGAACAAATTAGGAATATAAGGGAATTTTCTCACCCTATGATGCCTTACATAATGGTCTTCAGCAGGATTGTGTCAACGTTTAGTTGAATTTACAAAGACTTCCTGTTGGGCATAAGTGGAAGGACCTTCAGGGTAAATTAAAAATAAATTTCCAAGTTAAAAAAAAATGTTTATACACAACTTCCATTTCAATCAGTAAGATCTTCACCTCATTTCTTAAATGTACTCTGAACTTGCTTGAATCTCACATTCTTCATCTTTCCCTGGGTTAGAATCTTTCCTAGGCTGATGGGTATCTCACATGGTTGAACCTAAGCCATATGGGGTGGTATGGATGAATCCTATATATAATATATTGGAAGTATATATGGAAGTTGTTCCCTGCCCAAATGAGCTGGCCTTCCTCTGAGATTCCACAGCCTTGTGTTTGTCTTTTTTGTTGTGGTTCATTCCTCTGTAAAGGGAGAGCTGGAATCAATCCCAGGTCTAGCTGGGAACCTAGGTTTTTGTTTTTTAAATATTTTTAGTTGTAGATGGACACAGTACCTTCCTTTATTTATTTATTTATTATTCTAATTTGTTATACATGACGGCAGAATGCATTTCAATTCATATTATATAGAGAGAGCGGGGGCTGGGGTTGTGGCTCAGTGATAGAGTGCTCACCTAGCAAGCACAAGGCACTGGGTTCGATCCTCAGCACCACATAAATGTAAAATAAAGATATTATATCCACCTAAAGCTTGAGAATAAATATTTTTAAAAAATACATATAGAGCACAATTTTTTATGTCTCTGGTTGTACACAAAGTAGAGTCACACCATTCACGTCTGCATACATGTACTTAGGGTAATGATGACTATCTCATTCCACCACCTTTATTTATTTTTATGTGGTGGTGAGGATCAAACCCAGTGCCTCCCACGAGCTAGGCAACCATGCTACCACTGAGCTACAGCCCCAGTCAGGAACCTAGGATTTTTAACTCTACTTTTTTCTCATCTTTCATGGCTTCTTAGTGAAAAAAGGGAGAGGATTCATTCTTGTTTATCCTAATAATTGTATGTAAAGCACGTGGCATGTCTCCCTTCTAATAAGTGTTCAGTAAATTGTTGCTGACTTTCCCCCACCCACCCCAGGGCAGTGTGAAGTGGGGGAGAAGGGGATAACCTGGGATTGAACCCAGGGGTGCTTAACCACTGAACCACATCCCCAGCTCTTTTTATTTTTTGAGACAGAGTCTCATTGAGTTACTTAGGCTCTTACTAAGTTGTTGAGCCTTGCCTAGAACTTGCAAACCTCCACCTCAGCCTCCCAAGTCTGTTGCTGGAATTTTATTTATTTTTCTCCAACACTTAATTCTGTTCTGCATCAGGCACAAGTCTAGTTGCAGATCTTGGCTTTGCCTACTGTGTGCTAGCCTGTCCCGAGGCTGGACACAGAGTCTTGTCCTTTCCTGTCCCTGTATCATAAATGAGTATCACATAGTTCCTGTGTCCAAAGTGAAAAAAACCACTAGATTTGGCCTAAAATGGGGCCATTCATGTGGATCTCATTCTGTATGCTAGGATTATTTCTATACCTAAGACTTTAGGAGACTACACAAATTTATACTATGTTTTTTGGTGTTTAATGACTATAACTAAGTTATTTTTATATCTGACTGATGCTTCTTACACTGATTTGCTAGATTCAGAATGCACAAGAGTCACTGACCCCAAGAGGGAGCTCAATGAATTCAGTCTGAGATCAGGTGCTTGTAAAAGTTCTGAATTGACTATATTAGTTCAAGTTACCCTTAAAAAGGAATTGTAGAAGAACTATGAAGTACAAGCACACTGACTCATTTTCTATTTAATCTCACCCAATGCTCGTCGCCTGCCTGATTTTATGTGTATTGCAGAAAGATTCACTCATGAGAAATTCACTTCCTAACCTAAATACATTGCAGTTTGGCCTTGACTTGACCTTCATTATGCGGCCTACTTCATCAGACGTCTTCAGGGCTTCTCTTAGCTAACCTCTTAATAACTTTTGTTAGAAATTGACCAACTTTTTTTTTTTAACCTGGAACTTCCTTTCTCTTTCCTTTCCATCACTATGATTTTTTTTTTTTTTTTGGTTTTGTTTTGTTTTTATTTCTCCCTTGTTTTTTCCTCTAGTCATTTTGACCAGTTTTTTTTTTTTTTTTGTTTGTTTGTTTGTTTTGTTTTTGTTTTTTTGGTTCCAGGGGTACTTTACTACTGAGTCACATCCCCAGCCTTTTTAAAATATTTTATTTAGAGAGAAGTTCTCACTGAGTTGCTTAGGGCCTTGATAAGTTGCTGAGGCTGGCCTTGAACTTACGATTCTCCTACCTCCACCTCCCTAGCCATTGGGCTTACAGGTGTGTGCCACAGTGCCCAGCTTGACCAGTTCTTCTCAGTCTCTCTCAGCATTTCCACTTCCTCTGTTCATCTTATAATTTTTTATTCTCTGAGGTGTCTCTCCTGAACCAACTTTTAAAAAATTGTTACTTGCTCATGTTTTTTTTTTCCAATTTTTTATTTGTTCTTTTTAGTTATACACGACAGTTGTTGCTCATGGTTTTAAATGCTGTTTTTAGGTTAACTATCCCAAGCCTAGATTTCTAGCCCAGATTCCTATGATGAGCTCCAGACTCTACATTTAAATACTTCCTAGAAGATGCATTTGGGTATTCTGTAGGCATGTTGATTGAATATGTCCAAAATTGAAGTTATCATCCCCTATTTCAATCTTCTCCCCACCATGAATTGCTTACCCTGGTAAATGGCATTAGTACCAACCCAGTTGCCCATGCTGTTAGCAGGAGATAGGATCTCCCAACTTAGACTCCTCTGGTGAGAACTGTAATCCTTACCCACTGAAATGAGTCCTGTGACCATGTTTCTGTTACGTGACCTCTCTCGCTCTGGCTGCATTAGATTTGGGTAGATGCTGAACCCAATTTGGACCAATCTGATTGTCACCTGGGATTATGCTCAGCTATTCGTAATGCTGGAACTAGAGGTGCAGTTATGTGGGTGGAGGAGAGTAAGGCTGGTTACAGAGAGAGAATGAGAAGCAGAGAGAGTAAAAGGAGGGCTTTAGATGGAAGTGAGGCTTTGGATAGAATACTGTGAGCCCTACCTGTGCCGAGTCCCATAGGGCAGCCCCTGTCCCTGGATCACCACTCTCTGGATACAAAAAGTTGGCCTCAACTCTGATAATTGATTCTTACTTTAAGTTCCACCTATTGAATTACCTGTCGTAAGTGTTGTCTTCCCCTAGCTGGACCCTGACTAATGTACGTATTGTTGCAAATAAGCACAAGAAACCTTCGTAAATTATTTTAAGGGTTGCCTGTGTTCCATGAAGATTCTACCATTTATTTATTTATTTGATTATTGAGGAACGCTTAAGTTGTTTCTTTGTTTTTTTTTCTTTTTTTGCTGTTATAATCAGTGCTGTAATGACCATGTATGTATTTCCATTAAAAAAAAAATTCTAGAAGCTATTAGGGAACAATGTATTAGGGGGTTGTTATTGTTTGTTCATTTGTTGTTTTGTGGTATTGGGGATTGAACCCAGGTGGCTTAATCTCCAGTCCTTTTATAATTTTTTATTTCATTTAAGACAGAATCTCATTAAGTTGCCAAGGTTCAAGGCTGGCTTCAAATTTGCAATCCTCCTGTCTCAGCCTCCTGAGTCGTTGGGGTTACAGACCAACGACTTATCATATACTTATTGTCTGTTTGCATTTATTTTTCTGTGAACTGCCATGTAACTGGTTTTATTTTTTGCCTTTTTTCATGCATCACCATGCCCAGCAGTGTATGCATTTTTAAACTTAATGATATTGGCAAATTTATTCCCCAAATTTGTACTAATTATTAGTTTCAACAAGTTTGCATTAGAATGTCGGCTTCTCTACTCCCTGGCCCACTTTTTGCCATTCTCTCTCTCTCTCTCTCTCTCTCTGTACTAGGAATTGAACCCAAGGGCACTTAATCACTGAGCCACATCCTCAGCCCTTTTTTGTATTTTATTTAGAGACAGGGTCTCATTGAGTTGCTTAGGGTCTTGCTAAATTGCTGAGGTTGGCTTTGAACTCAAGATTCTCCTGCCTCAACCTCCCAAGAAGCTGGGATTACAAGCGTGCACCACTGTGCCTGGCTCTTTTTGCCATTCTCTTGGGTGAAAAATATTTCATTGTTGCTTTGCATTTCTTTTTCTGTGACCTGCCATGTAACCGGTTTTATTTTTTGCCTTTTTTCATTGAATATTATATGGCATGAACTTTATCTAGAACAATAATTTTTAATTACTATTATCATCAGGGCTGGGGATATAGCTCAGTTTGTAGAGTTCTTGCCTTGCATGCACAAGGCCCTGGGTTCAATCTCTGGCACCACAAAAAAAAAAAAAAATCATCAAGTAGAACTGCCTATCAGCCAAGCACAGTGGCACATGCCTGCAGTCCCAGCAGCTCGGGAGGCTGAGGCAGGAGGATCAAAACCAGCCTCAGCAAAAGTGAGGTGCTAAACAACTCAGTGAGACCCTATCTATAAGTAAAACATAAAATAGGGCTGGGGATAGGGCTCAGTGGTCTAGTGCCCCTGAGTTCAAACCCCAGTGTTCCCTCCCCCTCTAGAAAAGAACTGCCTATCATTTCATTCCATGACTGTGCTATAATTATTCTTTTATTATTGGACATTTAGTTTGTTTCCAGTTTTTCCTAATATTTATAAATTATTTTTGTCTTTTCTTTTAGAAGTGAGAATGATTGAAAATAGGAATAGATCAGAATAAGATGTTCTCAAGTATGGTTATAAATAGCTAGAATTTCCCCCGAAGATCAGGGGTTTAGTCATCAGACAGACCTATCAGCAAGGTGAGAAACTTCTCCAGGTCTGTTTCCTCCACTAAGGACTGAATGAGAAGAGGTATGCAGAGTATTTTGGACAGTTCCTGACACATTGTAGGTACTAAATACATATTAGCCAATATAACATGAAATGTAATACATGCCTGAAGCTTATGTTACAGTAAATATACCTTTGTTCCTGAATGATTAAATTTTCTTTTTAGGATTAGCATATATTTAAACTTGAAATTGTCTGTCATATCCCTATTTGCTAGATATTTGCTAGATAGTTCTGGATCCTGTGATAACCACTGGGTGGTGTACTGGATCACAAGAGGATTCCAAAGTATATTTTAATGAGGAGAGTCTTGGGCTATCCAAACTTCTGAGAAAACTACTGGGAAATGCTGTTAAGCATTACAAGATCATCAGAGTCATCAAAGTCTCTTCAGGCTTCCTACTGACCTTCCCTTCTTAGGAAGTTGAGACTAATGAGAGAGTTGATTTAGTGCTGGTAGCATATTTTATTTCTTTAGATTTAATACTAGATTAATTTCTCAATTTCTTTCTTTCTTTCTTTCTATATATTTATATTTTGGTACTGGGGATTGAATTCAGGGGCACTCGACCACTGAGCCACATCCCCAGCCCAATATTGTATTTTATTTAGAGACAGGGTCTCACTGAATTGCTTAGCGCCTCACTAAATTGCTGAGGCTAGATTTAAACTCAAGATCCTCCTACCTCAGCCTCCTGAGCTGCTGGGATTATAGGAGTGTGCCACCACACCTGGCAAATTTCTCAATTTTCAGGCAAGTATATTCAGGGTGAACAGGAGAGAGATTTTAATAGTAGAGGTACATACTCTTTACTTGCTGTAAGTTGGATTTGGTTTACTAGTGTGTTAACACATACAGATTTTTTTTTTTTGCGGGGGGGGGGGGGTACTGGAAATTGAACCCAGGGGTACTCTACTACTGAGCTACATCCCATCCCTTCTTATTTTTTATTTTGAAACAGGGTCTCACTAAGTTGCCCACGCTGCCCTTGAAATTTGTGATATTCCTGCCTCAGCCTCTCACATAGCTGTGTGCTACCACACCCAGCTAACACAAATTCTTAGATGAGGAATTATTGAGGCATAAGAGATGTGCGTGTATGTGTGTGTGTGTGTGTGTGTGTGTGTGTTTAAGGTTTTTGATACATGTCACCAGATTGCCCAATGAAGTTTATCCCAATTTGCACTGGAACCAGCAGACTGTGAGGATGCCTATTTACCCAAACAAATTTATTCAGTCGAGGTAGCTTCTAGAGAATTATATCATGAACAAGATGATCCCTTGACTAGGCACAGTTACAGGCCATAGTCCCAGATACTGGGAAGCTGAGGCTGGAAGACTGTTTGAGCCCCGAGTTTAAGGCAGGACTATGGCCAGCCTGGGCAACATGAGGACTCTCTCTCTCTCTCTCTCTCTCTCTCTCTCTCTCTCTCTCTCT
>NW_025999853.1:38032036-38034474 GCF_001458135.2 Marmota marmota marmota | reverse complement strand
CACACACACACACACACACACACACACACACACACACACACATCCAGATGTATGTATGGCTCAAATAATCTCCAGAATCTCAGGCTATAGGCAGTCTCTTTGTCCATCACAGTAAGGTTGAAACTACAGACCACCCCTTTCCACTATGTTCTCATTCATTCCACAACTAATTTTTTTAGCACCATTTATATGCCAAGAGATTTTTTTTTTCTTGTCCTAGAACTCTCACATCAAAAATGGTGAGAACTGGGCTGGGGATGTGGCTCAAGCGGTAGCGCGCTGGCCTGGCATGCGTGCGGCCCAGGTTCGATCCTCAGCACCACATACAAACAAAGATGTTGTGTCCGCTGAAAGCTGAAAAATAAATATTAAACAATTCTCTCTCTCTCACTCTCTCTTTAAAAAAAATGGTGAGAACCACATTTCTACAAAACTAGAAATGCCATAATATTTAGAAACAACTTCAGTTTCAGGGAAACCCTGTTTTAGACTGCTCCAGCCTCTCAAGTCACTGGGATTATAATGACTCTGTGGGCAAGTTACTTAATTTCTCTGAAACTCAGTTTTCTCTTGCAGACAATTGAGATTTCAAAGCTTCTGAGAGAGGACTGATTTACAGTGTCTGCTTTATCTGGATACTGTAGGTGATAACATAGGGATTAAAAGTATGGGCTCTGGGAGTGAAACTTCTTAAATCATACTCTACTCCTTACAGGCTTTGTGACCACAGGCAAGTTATTTAACCTCTCTGTGCCTTTCCTCGTGTCTAATGAGGGCATAATTATTTACCTCATAGTATTATTGAGAAGATCAAATGAGATGATATATATAAAGAGCATCAGATTTAGAACCTAGAAAGTACACAATTAATATATATTTTTTAAAACCGCTTTATTAAGGTGTCATTTACATACTGTTAAGGACTGAATTATGTTCCCCTCCAAAATTCCTATGTTAAATTCTAGCTCCTATACCTCAGGATGCAACTGTACTTGGAGATAAAGTCTTTAAATATGTAGTTAAACTAAAATGAGTTCATTAGGGTGGGCTCTAATTCAGTATGGCTGGTGTCTATATGTAAGGATGGCCTTAGTCATTAAAAACCTGCAGTCTCCTCAGGCACAAACCTACAGAGCCCTCCTCTATGTCATCAGGCATAGCCTGGTAAACAAGTCATAAACAAGCCACTTGGTATAAACAAGTCATTTGCCTTACCTCTGTTAAGAATCAAAAGTGTAAAATCAGGGCAGAAGCTACACAAACCATGTGTCTTAGAAAATGTCACTAAGAAACCTGGTAACAGCTGATAGGGACCCAAAGGGAGAGCAGAAGCTCCAAAAATTAGTATAAATAATAGAACAAAAGGACAGACATTCAGCCATCAGACATTGATGCACACAAGCCTGAGAGCCTGATGAGGATCTGGACTGACATCCCAACTCTTCTCGTCATCTGCCTGATCCTCTGCATCATCCTCAGTTCTCTCAAACTCTACTGCAGCCTCTTGACTCTGGTGAGAACGGGACATCTCCTTACGATCGCTCCTCAACCAGCCATCAACTTCACTCCAGAACAGGCCTCCATCGGTTGCTGACCTGATCGCTGTGGTCTGAGTGAGGGTACTTCTGCTGGACTTCAGACCTAAGACTTAAGACTTTAGACCTGGCACTTGAGCTTAGCAGAGGGAATGTCTGTAATAGGTCTGTCATGATTAAGTGTGTTTGCAGTGCTTAGAGTTAACTTAGAATTGTTTGCTGTGAATTGATTGTGTCTACTGCAGTGCCCAGCAATAAGGATTGTCATTCCTTGATTAAGAACCTATTGAGTGAAATTGTATTGAGTGATTTTGAGTGAATAAAGCATTGAAAAGGGCAGAAGCGCTTGGACATTCTTTATTTCTCTCCTTGACTGCAGATGTCGCACCTTTGCCCATCGAAACACTAAAAAAAGCAGAAATTTGGACGAGACACAGAGCGGGAAGACGAGTTGAGAACAAATGGAGGAGAAGGCTACTGTGTGCCAAGGAGAGGCCTGGAGTAGGCGCTTCCCTTACGGCCTCCAGAGGGAACCTGTCCTGCTGATACTTTGATCCCAAACTTCCAGAACTGCAAGAAAATTAATTTGTTGTTTAAGCCACCCAG
This sequence comes from Marmota marmota marmota, assembly GCF_001458135.2. NCBI lineage: Eukaryota > Metazoa > Chordata > Mammalia > Rodentia > Sciuridae > Marmota > Marmota marmota. Next base: position 38,032,333 of record NW_025999853.1, on the reverse strand, counting down.
TCTGTCATACTTTGTTATGAAAGCCCTGGCAAACTAAAGCACATACCATAAAATACCCATGTTAGTTTATAATCCAATGATTTTTATAAACTTACAGAGTTGTATACCATTACCACAATCTAATTATATACTTATTTATTTATATAAATATATACATAAGGTATAAATATATAAGGTATATATATATGTGTGTGTGTGTGTGTGTGTGTGTATATATATATATATATATATATTTTTTTTTTTTTTTTTTTTTTTTCCTGGTTCAGCAGGGTGAAGCTCAGGGGCACTTAACCACTG
>NW_025999853.1:38001745-38032011 GCF_001458135.2 Marmota marmota marmota | reverse complement strand
CAGGGGTTGAACTCAGGGGCACTTAACCACTGAGCCACATCCCCATCCCTTTTTATTTTTTTATTTTGGGACAGGGTCTCACTAGGTTGCTTAGGGCTTTCCTAAGTTGCTGAGACTGACCTCAAACTTGTGATCTTCCTGCTTCAGCCTCCCGAGTCACTGGGATTACAGGCATGTGCCACAATGCCTGGCTTAATTTTATAATGTTTTCATTACCTCTAAATGAGACCTTGTACCCATTTGCAGTCACTCCTCATTCCTACCTTCAGCTCCAGGCAAGCACTAATTTTCCTTCTGTTTCAATAGATTTTTCTTTTCTGGACATTTCATATAAACTATCTCCAATGATAGGAGATTCATGTATTGAGACTCAATCTATTGTATATCTTTATCAACTTCTTAAAAATTCTTATAATAAGCCTGTAACTTCTTCTGCCCTGTAACTTCTTCTCTGTAATAACGCATTCCTACTGTGGCTTATTCTCAAAAAAAGCAAAACAAAAATTATTAAGTGTGCCACACCTGTCATTCCAGCAATGCAGGAAGCTGAGGCAGGAGGATCGCAAGTTGGGGGCCATCCTAGGTAATTTAGCAAGACCATGTCTCAAAATAAAATTTGTAAAGGACTGGAGCTGTAACTCAGTAGAAGAAGAGCACTTGCCTAACATTTGCAAGGCCCTGGGTTAAATCCCCAGTACTAGGGGGGGAAAAAAAATCACAGAGACTAGATGGGCCAGGCATGGTGGTACACACCTGCAATTCCAGCAACGTGGGAGGTTGAGGCAGGGGGATCACAAGTTTGAGGTCAGGCTCAGCAATTTAGCAAGGTCCTCAGCAGTGTAGTGAGACCCTGTCTCAAAAATAAAATAAAAAGAGCTTGGAATGTGGGTCAGTGGTTAAGCATCCCTGGGTTCAATCCCTAGTACCCCAGGGGGGGAGAGAGAGAGAGAGAGAGAGAGAGAGAGAGAGAGAGAAAGAGACTGACTGACTATTTGACTATGTGGGTGTGTATTTTTTTTTTTTTTTGAGTTGCTAGAGTATAGCAACAGCCCAAGAAGAATTTCAATAGAAATGCTAATAAAAAGCCACTTCTCCGTGGTAAGACCTGAACTGACAAGTTCTTCCCCAGAGCAGCTCAGGCACATCTGATAACTTGTGGGGACATTCTATCAAGACCACATATGCAGGGCCACGGTCTAACCAGCACAGCATCTAAACTGCCAAAGGAAGTGTTGAGGCTACACACAAAAAGGGGCTTTGTGCAATGCTCTTTTGTTGAAACGATCCATCTAAATGAAATCTATCTGGTGTATTATGTTAAAAACACAATGACTGAAGCCTTTGCTTTGCTCACCTAGAAGTGTCAGTCTCTCCTAGCAAACTACCAAGCCAGAGTAACCATAGACCAAAATTATATGTAGGTATACATATTCATGTACCTCTGTGTCTATAGGTAACCATTATTTAACAATGCTTATTAAGTACCCTATGTGCACAAGACACTATTTATAAGCATTTGGCAATATGTTAATAAATAAACAAAGGTCCCTGCTATGACACTAGCATGTTAGAAGGGAAAATCAGAAAAATAGTGGGCATTACAATAAGTAAGTTGAGTACAGGGTAAAGTTAGAAGATATGTGTGACACAGGAAAAACAAAAATTAAAAAAAAAATTTGGTTGTAGATGGACACAATATCTTTATTTTATTTATTTATTTTTATGTGGTGCTAAGGATAGAACCCAGTGCCTCACATGTGCTAGGCAAGTGCTCTACCACTGACCTACAACCCCAGCCCAGGAAAAACAAAGTTATAACAGGATAAAAGGGTTGGGAATACTGGAGGAAATTGTGGTTGAGATCAAAAATTGTCTTTCTTTCTTTTTTCTTTTTTTTCTTTTTTGGTGCTGGGGATTGAACCCAGGACCTTGTGCATGTGAGGCAAGCACTCTACCAACTGAGCTATATCCCCAGACCAGCAAATTTTTTTTCAATATTTTTATTGTATTTATTCATTTATTTTTATGTGGTCCTGAGGATCAAACCCAGCGCCTCACACGTATGAGGCAAGTACTCTACCACTTAGTCACAACCCCAGCCCCGAGATTGCTAATTTAAACAGGGTGGTCTATCAAGGCCTTATTGAGAAGGTGACATTTCAGCAAGATATTAAGAAGCTGAAGGAGTGAGGAGGCAATTATCTCCAGAAACAGTGGTCCAGGCAGAAGAAACAGCCAGGATAAACCCCCTGAAACAAAATCATGTGGGCATTTGAGGAGGACCCAAAAGACCACCGAGGCCAGAGCCACGTGAGCAAAGGAAAAGGAGTGAAGCCAACAGTGGGTACCAGGGAGTCAGCACAGAGGGTCTTGCTGTCCATGGCAAGGACCTGAGATTTTTGTTCCTAATGAGACTAGAAACCTGAAGCACAACATGATCTCACTTAAGTTTGCAAAAGATCCCTCTGGTTGGTCTCGAGGTGAGCAAGGGCAGAAGCAGAAATGGTGGTCAGGAGCCTATTTTAGAATCCACACAAGAGATAATGATGGTTAGGGTCAGGAGTAGTGGAAGTGCTGTGTTTGTACAACCGGAGATTAATTTATCCAGCAAATATTCATAGGCATGATGTCACATGCTAGGAGGCTCTAACAACATAGTCACAGTGCCTCTATTACTGTAAATGATGTCCAGAGTTAACACTGACAGAAGGCTTGCCAGGGTCAGGTTATCTGTAAGCTTGAAAGGTGTGTTTGCTCAGTGAACTTGAACCTACCTCAAGGGCTCAGTGGTCATTATTTTATTTATTTACTTATTTACTTTGCTGTGCCAGGGATCGAACCCAGGGGCATTCTACCTCTAAACAACATCCCCAGTCCTCTTCCTTTTTTTTTTTTTTCTCATTTTTGGTACTGTGGATTGAACCCAGAGGTGTTTTACCACTGAGCCAACCCTCATTCCATCCCCCCTCCTTTTTTTTAGTTGTCAATGGATCTTAATTATTTATTTATTTATATGTAGTACGAGGATCAAACCCAGGGCCTCACACATACCAGGCAAGCGCTGTACCACTGAGCCATGACTCCAGCCACACCCTTATCCCTTTTTATTTTTTATTATGAGATTTGGTCTCACTAAATTGCCAAGGTGGGCCTTGAACTTGTAATCCTCCTGCCTTAACCTCTAGAGTAGCTGGGATACAGGTTTGCACCATTATAAATGTCTTGGGATGTAGCTCAGCGGTGGAATGCTTGCCTAGCATGCACAAGACCCGATTTCAATCCCTAGCACTACAAAAATTGCCGGGTTGGTCTCCCACAAAAAAAATAAATAAAAAACAAAGGCAAGGAAAGTCAAATGTGGAGAAAACCAGCAGGTGAAGTTACACAGCCAAAGTCAGAACCCAGGTGCACAGATTCAGGCCACAGAACGCCTCCCTAAAGGTGTGGGTATGCTGAGGGTTATAATAGGATGACACGGGAGAGAGCAGGGAGGACTACCTGAAGGAGGTGACACTGAAGCTGAGGCTTAACAGGAGTTAGCCACAGGAGAGCAGCTGTAGGGAGAGGAGGAAGCAGGGATGGGAGAGGAAGTCCTCTAGGTAAAGGGAAGAGCACGTGCAAAGAAAGACCTAGAAGTGAGAAAGCAGGACAAGGAATGAAAAAAAAAAAAAAACAGTGCTGGAGCTGGCTGTGGTGTGGGTTCCTCTAGCTACTTGGGAAGCTGAGCTGGAGGATGGCTTGAGCCCAGGAGTTTGAGGACAGTCTGAGCAACATATAAGACCCACCCCCGCCCCTGTCTCAAAACAAACAACCCACCCATAATATTGTTGGATTTCCAATATGTGAGAGGTGGTGACGTGGAATGAACTGAAAAAACAGGCAGAGGATAGAACTTTGGCTTAATAAATCTACTAGTAGTTCAAAAATCGACTAATTATAGATGCATCTTTAAATTTTCTTCCTTGGGATCTCACATTGTACTGAAAGAAAGTGGATCTTCAAGCCAGAGAAGGAATGGCAGTCCAAGAAGCAACTTGCGGGGCTAAAATTCCTCTACTCTCCATCTCCCCCTCAGTCTGACCCAAATAAATGTTCTAAGTAAAGCAATGACCTAGTTACGCAAACTCAGCTTCAAGACGGGGCCGCTGCCCACATGTCCATGAAGCAGCTATCCTTAATCTTTCCAATACAAAAACCTTGAAGACACTGTTACAGAGGAGTTTAACTGAGGGGCTGGGATGTGGCTCAGTGGTAGAGCACTTTCCTAGCATGCATGAGGGTTCAATTCCCAGCACTGCAAAAAATAAAAATAAAATAAATTTAAAAGTTAAAAAAGAAGTCTAATTGAATCCTGCTCTCCTGTTTGATGAGCTTTGAAATAATGTGAGTTATTTCACATCTATAAACTTCATTTATTTACTTCTTTAAATGAACATGATATTGCTCATCTCAGAAGATCATCACCACTCTCAACTGAAACAATGCATACAAGTTGCATATCAGATACTATTTATTCATTTGCAACACTCAAATATCTAAACGATTGCACATTCTGACTAGAGTGTATTTTTTTTTTATCATCCCACAAACTGGACAGATTATTTAGTCTTAAGTGTACAGGAATAGAAAAAGTTTCAACGGTTTGAGTTTTTACAAACTGTTCATTTTTGTCAGAGTTTTCTATTTAACCTACTTCAAAATAAGATGGGAACTTCTTAGCTTATGATATCTAGAATTAGGACAGTGCACCTAAACAGAGAATCCTCAGGATTTCCAGGGTGAGAGCTGGCTTGGCCTGATTTGGCATTAATCAGGGCAACGGAGCTGTTTGCTCCTCAGTGGCATTGGGAATGAATTTGCACTGTTTTGTGCTTATATGGCTTTATTTATTTATTTATTTATTTTTTAGTGGAAATGTTGCCACCAGTTTTCTAGAGTATCCACAGCTTAGCAAGGAAGAATGTCTACAGCAAACTGTGGTAGTCGTTGGGAGGGCAGAATTCGGAAATCCCACTCAAATTTTTTTTTTTTTTTGTATTAGGAATTGAACCCAGGGGCAGTGAGCCACTGAGCCATATCCCCAGCCCTCTTTTATATATAATTTATTTAGAGACAGGTGTCGCTCAATTGCTGAGGCTCTGAGCTCACCTTGGGTTTGATATCTTCCTACCTCAGCCTCCTGAGTCACTGAGATGACAGGGGTGCACCACCATGCCAGGCACAACCAAATTCTTGTAGGATACCTACAGTATTCACAGAGAACATGAAGTAAGCGATTCCAAAGCCCTGGACACATGCATGGGGCAAGCACACACTCACATACAGAAGGAGCAGCACTTTGGCCTCGGAGCCAGGAACCAGGAAGGCCAGTAAGAGAGGAATCGGGGGACTTGTTTCCTCAGATGGGTTTTAGACCTCTACTCAATATTTCTAACTTGAGTGGGCACAAATCCAGTGTAATCAGTGGTTCAAAACAAACACTGAAGTGCCAAAAAAGTACAGTGCCATATAACAAAAGTTTTCGGTTAACAACAAATTGCATATATTACTGAGGTCCCTAGGATTATAATGGAGCTGAAAAATTCCTATCACCTAGTGACATCATAGCCATGTAATGTTCTAGCATAATGCATTACCCTTGTGTTTGTGGTGGTGCTGGTATAAACAACTCTACTGTTCTAGGATCCGAAAAACAATATTTTTCATTTTGCCAGCGGCAACCTCATACTTCTGTTGACCACATCTCTTGACTGCATCAAGAGGCATGTCAGGTGACTGACCTACACCATCTAGGCTGGTGTAAGTACACCCTGATGTTTGCAGGAGGAAATCACCTAACCATGCGTTTCTCAGAACATATCCCTGTCCTTAAGCAATGCACAATTCTATCTGGAGCTAGCAATGGAGTCAGTGACAATTTCAAAGCAAGTAAGAATCCAGTGGCAAAAATGGGAGAGGAGTGACCTTGATGATTAGTCGAAGGTGGCTACAGCTGCCAAAGCTAAGACTATGGGCAGTGGCAGAGGTGTCAGGTAAGGGGAAAGTGATCATGTGTGAAAGGAGAGCCTAGGGAAGAGAGCATGGCAGAAGGACTGGCCCAGGCTCCGTCCTTTAAGATGCCATGAGCTTCGCTGCCTGAAGGTGGCATCTCTCACTCTGAAGAATTCCTGTGAAGAATAAGAAGCCTTGAAATACATTTTTGGAAGGTCAGTCCACATCTGTTTTCTATTTGTCATCTTCTGTCAGCACTTATGTGAGAACAGAGCCATTACACCAGCCTTGGAAGCCAGAGGCAGCAGGATCCTCCAAGCCTGGCACTTCCCAAGCCTTGGTTCCACCTTGACAGGAGAAGAATGGCAAATGCCAATGCACCCCAGACTCAACTCTCAGTTTCTGCGGCAGCCACTAACTCACCTGCAGACTGCTTCAAAGAGCAAACAGGTACAAAGAATTCAACCTGGTTAAACAATTATCCTCCCTCCCCCAGTGAACAACACAGCATCAACAACAAACAGCTCAGAGGCTGTTCATCCTCTGACGTGTTAAATTTTTTATCTAGCAAACAAGAAAAAGAAAAATAAATTCTCCTGATTTTTAATACTATTTGCAGTCCTCTAGCTAAGGAAATGGTGTCTCCCCAAGAGACATACTGCAAGAGACATACTCCTCAGCAAAGTAGTTGGCTCCAGAGAAACACCCAGTAACACTGGCTGGGGCCTGGTGACGATTATCAGAATGGTGAAGGTTTCCAAACAGTGCTTATCTGAGTATGGAGGCACTTATCCTAAGCAAGGAGAGATTGCCCTTGATTTGGTTCAAAGGGCAGCTGAAGACGCACACTAGTCACATTCCCTGCTTATCTCACTGAAGCCATCCCGTCACCATGACCAGACTTCTCCAGCATTTGGATTTGACATTTCAAGGCCCCTAACACAGTTCAGTTTCCTTGTAGGTCAGTGTGTAACGACCAACTTCCAAAGCTTAATTTTCAGGATGAGAATGCATTTGGTGAGAGATGGATAGTTAGCACCCGCCCGGGTCAGGACTAAATCATTGAGATCTCAGGTGTGAATCCTTTTGAAGCATCTGAGCAGATGAAAAAGTATGATCAACTATTCTATAAAAGTTACCTAGGAGGCAGGCAAAAATCCTACGATGATAAACCTTTTGCCTTTCAAGTCTGATTACCTGTGTTTTTCCACTCGCAATTCTGTGATGTTTTGGAACTAGTGTGAAAGTGAAGAAATACTTAATTTTACTGAGCATTATCCATGTGCTGTGTTTGTTGGACTGCTTATTGGTGTTTCTGTAAAAACAAAGCAACCGTTTGTTATTGTGGAAAACAGTCCTCTGGAAATCAGCAGGATTTAGTTTGATGTTGGCATTTTTGTTGCAATGCCTCCCCAGAAATGCTTAACTTAATATTTTTGCAATAGAAAAAAATAAGCAATAAAAACGTTTGAAGCCAGATGTCCTTTTAAAAAGCTGCTGGGGAAATCTTGTCTCACATAGAGAGATTTTTCACTTAGGATGGTCAAATGAAGTAAGTTGCATTTAAAGTTTCTGGCCTTCTTGTTTATCTTAGTTAAATAAAGCTGTGTATTTTAGAGATGAAATCAAAGGTCATTCGTCTGAGGGAGAGAGAGAGAGTCAGGGGATTACCTTGTATCAGGGAAGCATTGCTAGCAGTAACTGCAGCCTTGGCAGGTATTAATGTTGCTCATGTTCAGGGGATAAGAGTTCCAAAATCAGTCATGTTTGGACTGAAGATACTGTGCTTGAGATATGTATAAGGTGTCATTTACTAGTTTTCTGATGGCACCAAATCTTTTTTTTTTTTTTTTTTTTGATACTGAGGATTGAACTCAGGGGCACTCAACCATTGAGCCACACCCCCAGCCTGATTTTGTATTTTAGAGACAGGGTCTCACTGAGTTGCTTAGCTCCTCAGCAATAGCTGAGTTGCTTAGGGCCTTGCTAAGTTGCTGAGGCTGGCTTTGAACTTGAGATCCTCCTGCCTCAGCCTCCTGAGCTGCTGGGATTATAGATGTGTGCCACTATGCCTGGCTGATCTGCACCAAATCTTGATTGCCAACTTTTTAAAATGTCTATAATAAATGCTCATCTAAAACTTCACCTGTGGATAAAAGGATGTATATATTGGAGGGAGCCAACAATCAACAATTAGAATGATGCAGGGTTTCCCCTCAACCTATTTCCCTTGCTAGAATTCTTCCCTGTGTGACAGAGTCAACGCTCACTTACCTGTTTTAATTCAAACTAAAACCTACATCATCTAAATACATGTGAGCTGACCCTATAACTCTCTGATAGTTACCATTGTTGTCTGATAAGTTGTAAGTTAAGTGTCACTTCAGTCATTTCTTGCCTGCCTTACTGGTCATTCTTTAGGGACCAATTCAAGTGTCACAGCCACCCAGACCTTGCTTCCCCACTCTCAGTCACCATCTTCCCTATATTTTGTGTCCACCTCCACTGTGTCCACCGTGCTTTATTGTCACATATGTATGTGTCACTCTCACCAGTTTGAATGAGACCAGGATCAGAGGGGCTGTGCCTTTTCCCTCATGGTCTGAGAGGACCTGGCTCAGTACCTGCCTTTTCAGAAAGCTTATGTAAATGTTTGTTGAAGGAAAGAATATTATGGGCTCTCTGATGGGATAAAGGATAGAGAAGGACTCAGTTCCTACCCTCAAGAAGTACCCAATACAGTGGGCCAGAGATTTGACCATGAAAATAATGCAATAATATAGGTGACAGATGGCATTATCAGTACATTTGAGATGCTGGGAAGACCTCCCAAAAATTGGAACTGTATCAGAAAGAAAAGAAAGTTATTTGGTGAACTTTAAGTTGTTCTGATATCGAGAGGTAGGTGTCGGGAAATTTGGGCCCAGATGGTTGAAGGTCCTAAGTTTCGGGTTTTCTTCAAGTGATAGCTACTGAAAGTCTCTTATGAACCAAAAAGAATGGTGTGGGGAAATGAGCTGTCATTGCCTCAAGATTTAAATATAAGTTGGATATGGTTGCACACACCTATAATCCCAGCGGCTCAGGAGGCTGAGACAGAGGATCACAAGTTCAAAGCCAGCCTCAGCAACAGCGAGGCACTAAGCAACTCAGTGAGACCCTGTCTCTAAATAAAAAATACAAAATAGGGCTGGGGATGTGGCTCAGTGGTTGAGTGCCCCTGAATTCAATCCCCAGTACCCCCCCCCCAAAAAAGATTTAAATATAACTGGACTGGGTCTGGGGTTGTGGTTCAGTGGTAGAGCGCTTGCCTAGCATGTATGAGGCACTGAGTATGACACTCAGCACCACATAAAAAATAAATAAATAAGATAAAGTTTAAAATAAATAGTAAATAAATATAACTGGACTGCTAAGAAGGAATGCCAACAGGAGTCTTGACCAACTACCTCGTCTCATTCCCGAATGTAGAGCAGTAGAAAGACATCTCAGCAGTGTTTCAGAAAGGTGATTTTACCAGGGTGTGAAGAACAAGATTAGGATTCAGGACTGGAGGCAGGGAGGCCAACTGGGAAATTAGGAGTTATCATAAACCGAAGAAATGCTGTAGAGTCAAAGGCAAGGGGTAGGCAAAGTGATCTGTAGCCTGAATCACTGTGAGAACTCCAAAAACAGTTACTAGTTGCAGGGACCTGGTTTGGTCAGGGAGAAGGGTGGGAAGCGAGATGATGGGTTGTGTTTCAGATATATTAAATCTGTGGTGCTGGAAACATACCCAGAGGGCTATTTCTAGCAGATGGTTGAAGGTGTGTAAAGAGAACAGCAGGGAGAGATATTTAGGACAGAGAGATTTTGGCAGCTCTTCGCGTAAAGGGATGGGTGACAAAAGCCACACAACTCCACTCATCCCATGCAGGTGAATGAGATTCCTAGACAGAAAATTCTAGGACCAAAACCTAGGAAAAAGGCTTCATTTAGGAAGCAGAAAAGAAACAGCCAGCAAAACTGGTATTAGAATAACATTGAACTGTACACTTAAAAACAGTCAAGATAGGGCCGAGGGTGTAACTCAGTGCTAGAGCACATGCCCAGCATTCACAAGGCCTTGGGTCCAGTGCCTACCAATATTTAAAATAGAAAAAAAAGGTCAAGATAGTAGTTTCGTTTTATGTAAACTTCAACACAATAATTTATTTTAAATTAGGGGGAAAAAAGATGCCCTTCGCTACCTTTCCCTCCCTCCCCTCTCACCCTCACCTCAAACCCCTAGCCCTGAATGGATGGTAGTCTATTTTTCATCTCTGAATTTACCTATCTGGATGTTTTGTATGGATGAATTCATGATATGATTTGGGGACTTTGTATCTTTCACTTGGTATAGTGTTTAGGGGTTTGTCTATGTTGTGTTGTGTGTCAGTACTTCTTTTTTTAAATATTTTTTTTAATTGTCAATCGACCTTTATTGTCGTTATTTATATGTGGTGCTGAGTGAGAATCGAACCCAGTGCCTTACACATGCCAGGCAAGTACGCTACCTCTGAGTCCAAGCCCCAGCCCCAGTACTTTTTGTTTTTAGTACTTAAGTTATTTTTTTAAAAGAATTTAACCTTTATCTTATTTATTTGTTTCTATGTAGTGCTGAGGCTTGAACCCAGGACCTTACCCAGGCTAGGCAAGTGTTTTACCACTAAGCAATAATCCCAGATCTTAAGTTATTTTTTAATTAACAAATAACATTCTGTTCTATGGATATATCACAGTTTGTTTATCCATTTGTCAGTTGATAGACATTTGGACTGTTTCCACATTTGGTATTATGATTAGTGCTGCAATAAACATTCTTGTACCAAAAAAAAAAAATTATGAATCATCAGATGAAGTTATCAAGGATTCTGAAGTCAAAATTTGTAGGGAGAGGGGCTGGGGATGTGGCTCAAGCGGTAGCACGCTCACCTGGCATGCGTGCGACCTGGGTTCCATCCTCAGCACCACATACAAACAAAGATGTTGTGTCCGCCGAAAATTAAAAAATAAATATTAAAAAAAATTTGTAGGGAGAAAATGCTACACAGTTGTATCAGGCAGTTACTTAATAAGAACATTTAATTTTTTAATCTTATAATATTTCTATATGCTCCAGCTATCAAAATGTTATATGAAACTATGCTTACTTTCAATGCAAACTAATATTCACATTTGTACCAAAAGAAAGCAAAATCTGGCTTTGAGAATCTAACAGAACCAGGACCATGAGGTGCTAAGGAAGCCAAACAATGTATAGTTTCTAGAAAGGTGATTGAGAGGTACAGAAAATTCAAGGACAATGAGAACACAGCAAACACCCGTGCATCTCATAACTACGAAATCAACAGTGACTTTCAAGAGGACACTTCAAATTGAAAGGAATGAGACCACAAGTCTAGGAGATTGCAAATTCAAATGCTTACAAGGACCTGAAAGGCCACAGGAGCGAGAAAAAGGGCCAGCAGATACTTTGACAGCCTGGTGACCACATGCCCCACCCAAAGTTAGCAGCTGTGCCCACACTATTACTGCCCACAGAGAGGGTGGCCCAGGGCAGCCAGATGTCTGGTCTCTATGGAAAAGACTGAAATCTTTCTTTTTTTTCTTTTTTTTTTTTTATGGTTCTGGGGATTAAACCCAGGCCTTATACATGGGAGGCAAGCACTCTACCAATTGAGCTATATCCCCAGACCTAAAACTTTATTTCTAAGTGAAATTTTCAATTTTAAAAACACTATTAGGGTCAAGTGAAACACCCTACGTGTTATGTCTGATTTTTTAAAAATATTTTTCAGTTGTTGATGGACCTTTATTTTTTATTTATTTGTCTGTGGTGCTGAGATGGAACCCAGTGCCTCACATATGCTAGGCAAGAGCTCTACCACTGAGCCACAACCCCAGCCCCCTATGTCTGATGTTTGAGCCATTGATTCTAGTAATTGTGTTCTCGGGATTTGGTTACTGATAGGGCAGGACTCTTTTGAGACATAAGAGTGCAAGAGTAGCTAGTCTGATGGGTATTTTAGGGTTGGGAGGAGACTGGAATGCTAGGAGGTGTCAAAGGGAAGACTAAGATCCTGGAGTGAGCAGGCCAAGGGCAGGGTGAAAGGCAGGCAATCCTTAGGAAGGGGAGGCTCCTTTCCATTTTAACTGTGAGGGCTGAAGAGAGTGAGCAACAGAGAAAGAGTAGGTGTTAAGAAAGAGTTGAACTGGGTGTGGTGGTGCACTCCTAGCAACTCAGGAGGCTGAGGCGGGAGGATTGCAAGTTTGAGGCCAAATTAACCTCAGCAATTTAACAAGGCCCTAGGAAACTTAGAATCTTTCTCAAAATAAAATACAAAAAGGGATGGGGATGTGGCTCAATGGTTAAGTGCCCCTGGGTTCAATCCCCTGAACCAAAAAAAAAAAAAAGATTGAACTCAGGGCCTTGTGAGAAGTTGAGCTCACTCAGGTCCTGAATTCCAAGATGACAAAAAGGAAGGAACCGTTAGTTGTATGGAAAAGACCAAGGTCACCTGCAGCCTCTTTATTTCATCAGCTGCACCCCGTGTATACCCCATTAAGTTATCACCAGATACACGTGGACACAGCTGCCAGGGCACTTCTGAAGGAAGGAGCTTCCACATGGGTGTTCTTCCCAAACAGTATGTGAAGGAGCAGTGCCATTGGCAGAAGGGTAGCCAGGAATCATTCCAGTGGATTCCAGGAGGACCCAACACCCTGCACAGATTTAGACATGTAAGTGCTGCCCCACAACCTCCGCCTTCCACTTAGCATGCATCAGGCCATGGATTTGACCCCTAGCACCTCCCCAAAAAGTAGAAGTTGAGATCACCTGCCAAAAATGAGGAAGACAGAGTAGACCATAAGCTCAAGGAAGGTGGGGAGGATTTGGAACCATCCCCGGATTGGGATGCAATTAGTGACAAATCAAATAAAGGCCTGGTTGAAGTTCAAAGCACACATTCACAGGGATTTTCCATTTAATCAGCACTTTTTAAGTGACTTTTGCATTCTGAGCACTAGGATAAGCCCTAGGGATTTCCAGTCAAGTGAAAAAGATAGATGAAGAAATAAGTAATCGCCACAGGGCTGTAGATGTCATAAAGGGTTATTAATAGGGCACTGTTGAGAAAAACAGAAGAGAAACATTCTGGAAGGCTTTCTGAAGAGGAGACATTTAAGCTTATATTTTTTGGTTTTTGGTACTGGGAATTGAACTCAGGGTCACTCAACCACTGAGCCACATCCCCAGCCCTTTTTTATATTTTACTTAGAGACAGGTCTCACTGAGTTGCGGAGGCTGGCTTTGATCCTCCTGCCTCAGCCTCCTGAGCTGCTGGGATTACAGGCGTGTGCTGCCATGCCTGGCCTAAGCTTATGTTTGAAAGATGAGTCGAAGTTGCTATGAAGATAATGGGGAAGGCCAGAGGAGACAATGTGTACAAAACACCACAGGCAACAAGAAGCATGATATATTCTGGGAATTTCAGTAATTCTTTATGTCTGAAACAGAGTGCTCTTGGCACAGCGGGAGAAGAGGAAATTGAAGAGTTGACATGAAGAAGCATGAATGGTCATGAAACTTGGACTTGCCCTTTAGACAAGGAAGAACCATAGAAGAATTTCAAGCATGACAGTGACAACATCTGTTTGTGAGAAAGGCTACTTGCCAGAAGAAAGAACGTCAAGAAGGAGGCCAATTTTTATTTATTTATTTATTTATTTATTTATTTATTTTTGGTGCTAGAGATTGAACTCAGGGCCTTGTGCATGTGAGGCAAGCACTCTACTGACTGAGCTATATCTTCAGCCCAAGGAGGCCAATTTTAATGTTCAATTATGTACTCAGAAACAGCAGATGTATCTTGATTGATCTGCGTGAGTCACAGCAATCTTAATCTCTTTATCCACTAATTGATCGAGGGTCTGAGGGTGCAACCCAGTTCAGGTCAATCAGTACAGTGAACAGTGATGTCTACAAGTGGGTAATTCTTTGACAAGACAGAAATGCTGAAAAGAAAGCTTCTATTACCCGCTTCCTTCCCTCTTTTTCTGGATATTGCTATGTGAAGATGTAATGCTTGAAGATGCAGCAATCACTTTGGAATTATGAGGCAATAAACCTAAAGATGAAAGCTATCAAATTAAAGATGGCAGAACAGAAGAAAAACCCTGGGTTCTTGGTGACACTTTTGATTTCCACAACCTCTCTGGGATGTCCTGCCTTGAAGGTACTAAGTCAATAATCAATGCTTTTATGGTTTAAATTATGATTAGTTGTATATATTTTATTAATTGCCACAATGCATCATTTGTGGCCATCTCAGTAGAAAGTTCAGGAGCAAGTAAGCCAAAGCTGCTAGCAGGGGTCACTCATATAGTCCTCTTTCCATGCTCAGGGGACAGGATGCCTACTCTTGGTTCTTGCTCTACATCTCCACCAGTGTTTCTTCCCTTTGTCACATGTCTTACATGAATTAGAGGAAGCTACCTTATTCATTCAGGTTCTCTTTGTGGCATTCCTTGTTATCTCCCAGAGAGAATTCACATCTCTCACTTAAAGTCTGAGGCTGTTGGTATTTATTATATTAAATTATAGTTAATTATGAAGCCAGGAAACTTGTTTTCTTTATCTTTCTGCCTGTGGCAGAAAGGCTGGCAAATAATAGGTTCTCAAAAATGTGATTTAAGTGGAGAGGCCCGAATAATAATAAAGAGAACATTGGACTTTTTTGCTGTTGTTTCAAGGGCTAGAGATGGAATCGGGGGTGGGGGGGTGCCCTTACGCATGCTAGACAAGACTCTACCATTGAGCTACACATGCAACCCCCAGATATTGGACTTTTTAATGCTCTTCCCCAGATTTGCCTTGCCAGCTCCCAGTCGGCTTGCTCAGTGGAGAGCAGTGGTGCTGGTCCCCTGGTGTGCGGACCAGCTCAGGCAGGGCCTCTGCAGCACCCACACAGAGAGCTGCTGCAGAACCAGTTCTCAAGCCAGTCCGACCTGACTGGTGGAATCTGAGGCTCTTCCCACTTTCTAGACTCACTGGCAGCGCTGCGCCTCAGGCTGTGGCTTCCCCAGTGGCTGCCTGGAGGGGCCTTGGATTGCTGCAGCAGCCCAGGAGTGCCAGGGAGTTATCGCCCTGTGGGGTCTGCTTTGACCAAAGAGAAGCAGGAGGTGCATGGAAGCCAGCACGTGACTGCAGCCCTCTTGCTCCCTGACCCCTATGGCCTGATCATGCGACCCCCCATGTGTTCCCATGAAGCTGTAGCCTACTTCCTGTTGCACCAAGTAGGATCTGCTTTTTCTCCATCCCTGACTGACTTCCTTTTTACTCATGCCCTGGAATTGTAACCCCTCCCTCATAATTAAACGTCTGAACAGACCCTTGCCTCAACCTTTGTTTCACAGACTAGGACAAAGCCTTTTAGTGATTATTCAGACTCATTTTTTTTTCCCCTAAATGTGTGGGTGCTACTTCAGTTTAAATTCTCTTTCAAACTCAGGCATCCAGGGATGCCAAAATGGCATGGGATTTTAAAATTTTTATTTGTTTAAGTAAATCATTATTCATAAGGAGCATTTCTTAAAAATCAGTCTGAGCCAAGTACTGTAGTGCTTGCCTATGGTCCCAGACACTCAGAAGGCTGAAGAAAGATCTTCTGAGCCCTGGAGTTGGAGAGTAGCCTGGGCAACAGGGACCCTGTCTCAAAAAAAAAATCCAACAAACAAAGGAAACAGTCTGTTGGTTTGAAAGCACTCTTAAAGGAGGTGAGTCTCAAGGGCAGTCAGTTTACTCCTAGGATAAGCAAACATTTAATTGTCTTTGATTTTCAACATTGAGTTGTCAGTTTGAGCTCGATAATGATTCTTTTAAAGTGGCATTATTTCTTAATGCATCAAGCCTGTGTTGACAAGTTTCTTGAAAGAGTTAGAAGAATTGAAAAAAACACATAATTATCCTTTGCTTGATGTTTGGTTATCTTAATGCCATCTCATATCAATAAAATTTACAGCAAATTATGAGTGTCTGAGTTATTTTCTTTTGATAGATGTGAAATACTATATTACTTTTAAACATTATTCTGTTTATCACAGGCATCTTTTTGATGCAGTTGAATTTGTTTTCTATTGAATACATGTAGGAGTTATATATGATTAATTGAAAAATCCTCAGGAGAAAAAAATGAGGCTTGAATTGCAGCAGCAGCATAATCATCTTGAATTTGTGGATGCTTCTGCCTGTAGGGGTCTGGAATCGTTAACCAAAATAATTGAAAAACATCATTTACAATAAAGATATTAACCTACATACTCTTATCTGACATAAGAAACAGAGTCTAAAATGTTTAGCATATTGCCAAACTACTTGGAACAGAAATATAAAAGCAAGCTGAAATAGAAAAAAAAAAATTTGACTCTGCTCTGGGGAAAGACCAATAGGAGAACTGTACATGTTGAGAGGGACCCATTAAGAAAAAACTGGGGTACAATCAACCTGACAAAGATGACAGCATTGATCATTTGAATTTTAAATTATTCAATCATATTTTCTTTTCTTTTTTTTTATCTTATTCTGACACTAGGTTGCTTAGGGCCTTGATTCGTTGCCCAGGCTGGCCTCAGACTTGCAATCCTCCTGCCTCAGCCTCCTGAGTTGCTCCCAGATTTCAACCATATTTTGAAAATAGAAAAACCTTCAAAACACACCCAACTAAGATTAGGAAATAAAAACATTCAAACTGTATTATGTACATATTAAACATAACCAACTCTCACCCATCCTGCTATTTGGTGAGAGTACAGTGGGCCCAAAATCAAACTCGTTAAATGCTAATGATGGGGATTAAAAAGGAGAATTTGGGGGGGGAAAAAAAAGGATTCTTTTGCCTAAAGACCATGGCCTACATTCCTGCAACCATACTCCCTGTTCAAACTGGAAATTGCTAGGATCAACTCAGACCTGCATCAACTCTGACCTACATTATAATTGAGCATGCTCTCTCACCAGGTCCTCTGGAGAAAAAAAGACAGCAACATGTAGGAAGGAAGAGTTAGGTAGGTATGTTGGTTCAGGGGAGGAGAATTTTAAGAAGGCAGCAGTCAGTGACCCAAATGTTACCCTAAGAACAAGAAGAAAAAAAAGCCTTTGGATTTACCCAGAGAGGTTATTGATGTTCTTCAAAATACCAGTTCAGGGCTGGGGATGTGGCTCAAGTGGTAGCGCGCTCACCTGGCATGTGTGCGGCCCAGCTTCCATCCTCAGCGCCATATACAAACAAAGATGCTGGGTCCGCAGAAAACTAAAAAATAAATATTAAAAAATTCTCTCTCTCTCTCTTAAAAAAAAAAAATACCAGTTCAGACACTCCAACTTCTGGCCATGATGGAATAACTGATCTGAAATTAACCCTGAATGAATAGGAAAATGGACAAAACATATGAAAATATGAAACAACTGCTTTCAGACTATGGGCCACAGGTAGTGTGATGCCTGAGAGAAGGGGGCTCTAAGATGGCTTTGGTTTTCTGCCTGAAAACACATGCCTGGCCACAGAGCAGGGAAGGAAATCAAGAGACTGATATTCTTTCAGTCATTTAGCTTCCAGAACTGAGAGAGAATAAATTTGTTGTAAGCCACACAGTTTGTGGTACTTTGTTACAGCAGCCTTCTGAAACTAATACAAGCATTATAATAGGGGAATTTACTTCAAAATTGCTCTTTTCAAGTTTTGTTGTCATGGGAAGTTCTCAGCTAGGACTCTACACTGAGGAGAAACCTTGGAAGCTCTTCAAGTGCCTGCTAGGCCCACAGCCCACTTCTGAGAGACAAGCCCCTGTGGTTTGTTGTCTACTGTCTTTTGTTTCTTCCTTCCTTTCGTCCTGCCTTTCACCAATCCCACTCCTCCAGCAATATTTTTATTGATTGATTGATTGATACTGGGGATTCAACCCAGGGATGCTTTACCACTAGGCCACATTTTCAGTCCCTTTTACTTTTTTATTTTGAGACAGGGTATCACTAAGTTGCTGAGGTTGGCTTTGAATTTTCGAGCCTCCCCATTTGTTGGGATTATAGGCATGTGCCTGGCCCTCCAGACATATCTGGTTGGAGCCAAAGTCCACTGGAAGTGAGCTGGTAGAAGGATGCCAAAAAGAGATTGGTGTCAAACTGCCTAGTACGGACACTGTAGTGGACAGTAGCAAATCCACTCAACCTGGAAATACAAATTCTAAAGAAACAAAAAATAAACAGTATCCTTATCCATGCCAAGTTTTGATTTCCGTTCTCCATGAGGCTACAGACATCTCTGGGAAGCTCTGAGACCAAGAGCATCAGTGTAACTAAGGAGGCAAGGACACCCCACACTGTCTCATTAATCCTGACAACAAATCCCACTGTCATCGGTCCTTAGCAAACTTTAAGAATCTAACTAACATTGGCTAGGTCAAAGGTACCCAGGTATGAAGGTAATAACCACAGAGATGTAATATGTATTTTCAGGGGGTAGAGGAAGCAAACTTTGTTACCACTTTCTCCTCCTTTACAGCCTGGTGGTACCACGTGAAATTCCCAGTCCTCTGAAGTCTCCTTTCCTGAATGTCTTCTGGGGAGCTTAGCTTATGAGAGGCCCAGCTTTGCTCGAAGACACAATATATTCTGGGTGTGTGTGTGCAAAGCCAAATTTATTTTTCCCCTTAATTTCTTGTTAGATTCTTTTCATCAGACAAATAACTGGCTCATTCATGATGCAAGGGTCACACAGAAAGATAATCTAAGAGAATTTCTGTCAACTCACAAAGACACAACATGTTTCTAATCATATTAACAAGGAGTATATATTCATACTTCCTACGTGCTAGGTATTTCTATGTACATGAACCCACTTCATCCTTTTTTATTAACACATATTAATGATAAAATTAATGGATTTATTTCTTGGTAGGTTTCTTTCCCATCATGCATTGGATAAAAGATAGCCTCTTCAACAAATGGTGCTGGGAGAACTGGAAATCCATATGCAACAAGATGAAATTAATCTCTCACCATGCACAAAACTCAACTCAAAATGGATCAAGGATCTAGGAATAAAACTAGAGACCCTGTGTCTAATAGAATAAAAAGTAGGCCCCAATCTCCATCATGTGGGATTAGGCCCAAACTTCCTTAATAATACTCCTTATAGCACAAGAATTAAAATCAAGAATCAATAAATTGGATGGATTCAAACTAAAAAGTTTCTTATCAGCAAAAGAAACAATCTGTGAGGTAAATAGAGAGCCTACATCTTGGGAACAAAGTTTTACTCCTCACACATCAGATAGAACACTAATCTCTATGGTATATAAAGAACTCAAACACCAAAAAAAAAAAAATAAGTAACTCAATCAAATGGTCCAAGGACTGAACAGAAACTTCTCAGAAGATGATGTACAATCAATCAACAAATATATGAAAAAATGTTCATCATCGCTAGCAATTTAGAGAAATGCAAATCAAAACTACAAGATTTCATCTCACTCCAGTCAGAATGGCAGCTATTATAAATACAAACAACAATAAGTGTTGGTGAGGATGTGGGGGAAAAGGTACACTCATACACTGCTTGTGGGACTGCAGACTGGTGCAGTCAATATGGAAAGCAGTATGGAGATTCCTTGGAAAATTGGGAATGGAACCACCATTTGACCCAGGTATCCCTTTCCTCGGTCTATACCCAAGGGACTTAAAAACAGCATACAACAGCGACACAGCCACATCAATGTTTATAGCAGCACAATTCACAATAGCTAAATTGTGGAACCAACCTAATTGCCCTTCAGTAGATAAATGGATGAAAAAAATGTGGCACATATACACAATGAAATATTACAGAGCAATAAAAGAGAGTAAAATGATGGCATTTGCAGGTAAATGGATGGAGTTGGAGGAGATAATGTTAAATGAAGTTAGCTAATCCCCCAAAACCAAATGCTGAATGTTTTCTCTGATACAAGGAGGCTGATTCATAGTGGGATAGGGAGGGGGAGCATGGGAGGAATAGACAAACTCTAGATAAGGCAGAGGGGTGAGAGGGAAGGGAGGGGGCAGGGGGTTAGATATGATGTTGGGATGTGATGGTGGTCATTATCCTAAGTACATGTGTGAAGATATGAGTTGGTGTGAATATACTTTGTATACAACCAGAGATACGAAAATTGTGCTCTATATGTGTAATATGAATTGGAATGCATTCTGCTGTCGTATATAAATTTTAAAAATTAATAATAAAAAAGAAAAAAAATTAATGGATTTCATTTTGACATCTCCATACATACATACATCATGCATTGGACATGTTCACCCTCATTTCTACCCTTTCTCATTCTCCCCTTTTCATCCCCTCCCTTTGCATTTTGTCCTTGTCTCTAATAGTCCCTTCTACATTCAGGTCATCTTTATTATTATTATTATTATTTGCTTATTACATCTGAGAGAAAACATGAGATACTGGTCTTTCTGTGTCTGGCTTATTTTGCTTCATATGATCACTTCATCCTTACAACAGCCTTATGAAGCAGGCTATTAAATTCTCATTTAATAGGCCAGAAAATTGAGTCACGGAACGGTTAGGTAAGATATCACACGGTTGCTCAAGATA
The DNA here is from genome assembly GCF_001458135.2 of Marmota marmota marmota. NCBI lineage: Eukaryota > Metazoa > Chordata > Mammalia > Rodentia > Sciuridae > Marmota > Marmota marmota. The sequence goes on along the minus strand of NW_025999853.1, from coordinate 38,011,351 downwards.
TCACAGTTAGTAAGTGCTAATGATTGTGACCCACACAATATGGCTTCAGAGTCCTTGACTTTAACTATTATACTCTGCTGCCCAATTATTAAATCAAAATACCAGCTATTAGAAACTGCCAGTATCGTGGTTGGCATTAGGGACAAGCAAGGGGTGTAGGTGGGAAGATCAAAATGAAAACAAGCAACTGTGGTGGATAATGTGAAAAGTACTATGTAGAGATTTTTTATAAGATATATAGAGTTGGGTATAGTGGCACATGCCTGTAATCCCTGTAGCCTAGGAGGCTGAGCCAGGAGAATCATAAGTTCAAAGCCAGCCTGAGCAACTTAGCGAGGCCCTAAGCAATTTAATGAGATTATATTTCTTTTTTTAATATTTATTTTTTAGTTTTAGATGGACACAATATCTTCATTTTTATTTTTATGTGGTGCTGAGGATCAAACCCAGTGCCTCACCATGCCAGGTGAGCGCACTATACCACTTGAGCCACATCCTGAGCCCCTGAGACCATATTTCAAAATAAAAAATAAAAAAGGGATGGGGATGTGGCTCAGTGATTAAGTGCCCTGGGTTCAATCCCCAGTACACCCCCCTCAAAGAAAAAAGACATATGGAATCAGAAAAGTATTATGAGAAATATACTTAGGCTATTAGTCTCTATTGCTATTTTATTTTATTTATTTTTGTCTATTTTTGAGACCGGGTCTCACTGTGTTGCCCAGGCTGGCCATGAACTCATGATCTTCCTTCCTCAGCCTCTGGAGCAGCTGGCACTAAGGCTTGCACCACCATTCCCAGCCTTAGACTCTACAGACTTTGAGGGCTGTAGAGTAACTGATGGTCCCAGGAGTAAACATAACTTGCTTTGGAATATGTCTATATTAGTGCATGGCACCGTGTGTCTAACTCTGTCTCTGGACAGTGGGCAAGTTTATTTGGCCTATGTGGAAAGAAATGCAAAGTCTTTCTTGTCACATTCTGCCTCTCCTAAGCAAAGGTCTGGTCACCCTGAAGTTCTGTCCCCAGGGCAGAAAGCAAAGAGGATTGTGTTCCTTCCCATTGCTCTTACTAATCAAGTGCCCCTGTGTGCTCCAACAAGAGGTTCTTCTTGTTGGATGAATAGATGTGTAGAGAGGCAAGAGGCCAGGACTTATGGGCTCAAGAATGTGTAAGATTTATTGGGGCTGCCGGTTAGAACACTGCTGTTTTCGTGAACTGGACCAAAATGCTCTCACAACAAGCTTTCACCAATAAAATAAATAGCCTCAGGTGTCCATCGACCTAAGAGGGCCTGCTTGTAGTTGATAGAACTGCCAAACCACTAGCTGGGAACTTGACAGATGAGTCCTTTAACTTTCAATCCAGGGTGAGAATATACACCAAAAAAGAGACTAATGCCTTTTTTTTTCCCTTGGTACAGGGGATGGAACCCAGGGCCTTTCACATGCTAGGCAAGTGCCATATCATTGAACTACATCCCCGGCCATTTTTATTTTTGAGACAGGGTCTCTCTAAGTTGCCCAGTCTGGCCTTGAACTTGTGATCTTCCTGCCTCAGCCTCCTGAGTAGCTGGGATTACAGATGTGCACTACCATGCCCAGCAAAACAAATGCTTTTAAAAGAGCAGTACAAATTCCTATTTTCTTGACCTTTTATTAATTCAACAAATATTATTGAGTGCCTGTTCTTGGGGATTAGAATTTATCACAAAACAATGCAAAGATTTATGCCCTAGTGAATGTTACACTCAACTGCAGGGAGATAGATGACCGGCAATAGACTAACATAGTGTATGCTAAGACGTGATAAATGTTGTGGACAAAGAAAAAAGTAGAGCAGAATTAGGAGGATTATAGGGGGCAGGGAACTAGTTGCAGTTTTAAACAGAATTGTCCGCTTAAGACTCATTGAGAAGCTGATATTTGAGCAAAGACTTAAAGATGTGGGAGAGGATTAGCCAAGTAAGCATCTGGAGAAAGATATATCAGACAAAGAAAACAGCAAGGCAGGAGTATGCCTGGTATGTTTGAAGAAGCTCACTAGAATAGAGATAGCAGGAGTAAGATGGACCCAATCATGTGGGCTGTAGGCCATTATAGGGACTTCAGCTTTTATATTATAGGACTTACTCTGAATGCGATGAGACACTATTAGAGAGTTTTGAGGAAAGGAATGACTGCTGTATTCCAATCTGATTTTATGAGAACAAGAGTAGAAGTAGGAAAACCAGACAGAAATTAATTGCTGCAGTTGGGGAAAGCTGTTAGATATATGAATCCGGAGGCCAGGGGGCCAGATCTGTGTTGAAGAAACAAATGTGGGAGTTGATGGCATACAGATAGTATTAAAGTCAAAGGCTGGGCAACATCACCAATGAAGTGAGTATGGATAGAGATGAGGACCAAGAACTGAGCCTTCAAGCACTCCAACTGTAAGTTGGGTGTAGTGGCCCATGCCTGTGATCTTAGTGACTTGCTGAGGCATGAGGATTGCAAGTCTAAGGCCAATCTCTGCAATTTAACAAGAAGCTGTCTCAAAGTAAAAAATAGTTTAAAAGGAGTGGGGACTTACCTCAGGAGTATAGTGCCCCTGGGTTCAATCCCCAATACTGCAAAAGGAAGAAGAAGACCAGGATACAGTGATCAGTGAGGTAAGAGGAAAACCTAAATGTTAAATTCTAGAAACCAAGTGAAAATGTCTCAAGGTGAAGGTACATATCAACTGTGTCAGATGTTATTGAGAAGTTAAATAAGATGAGGATTGAAAATTGACCCTTGGCCAGGTGCATACCTAGCTAATCCTAGCTACGTGGGAGGCTAAAGCAGGAAAGTTGAAAATTTGAGGCACTTTAGGAAGATCTTTTCTCAAAATAAAAAAGACCTGGGGAAATAGCTCAGTGGAAGAGAACCACTGGGTTCAATCCCCACTACTGTGAATGAATGAATGAATGAATGAATAAATAAATAAATAAATAAATAAAATTGACCATTGAATTTAGCAATATGGATATAATTCGCGATTTTGCTAACAAAAGGTCATTGGAGTGATAGAGGAAAATCCAGATTAAAACATATTTAGATACAAATGTAAACCTTATAATTTATTACATGTAAGTTATACCTCCATAATGTTTATTTTCAAGCTCAAAAAAGAGTGAGGTTGAAATAGGATAACTCAAACCTGGAAATAACACAAATATCCATGAACATTAGAATAGATTAAAAAACAATTATGGCATATACACTTGATAGAATTCTATAGATGAATCAGAGGTCAGCAAACTATAGTCAGAGGATCAAATCAAGCACAGGGCCTGTTTTTATAGTTTTACTGGGAACACAGCCTTGGCCATTTGCTTAAGTATTATCTATGGATGTTTTGTGGACTATAGCAACAGAGTTGAGGGGCTGTGATAGACTTTATGGCCCACAAAGCCTAAAGTATTAACTATCTGATCTTTATAGACAAAGTTCGTTAATCCCTGGACTAGTGCAATCAGAATGAGTGAACCATTGCTATTTTATAACAAAATGGATCAATTTCCCAAATATAGTGTTGACAGAATGAAGCCAGATACAACAGAGTTTACACTGTATGAATCTATTTTTATAAAGTTCAAAAATAAAAACTAGTTTATAGTGCTAGAAGTTAAAACTTTGGTCCCTTGAAGATAATGACAGAGGGTGAGCATCAGAGGGTGATCTTCTGAAATGCTAATAAGGTTCTACTTCTTGACCTGGGAGCTGGTTACTAGAAATGTTCCCTTTGTGAAAATTAACTGAGTGCTTAGGATTTTGCATACACTTCTAAATATCTAAATTAAATTTATTTAAAAATGGCCAGAGAGAAACTGGAGACAGAGTTTATAGCAATTGTTTCATGAAGTTTTGCTCTAGAAAGGAAGAAAGAAATGAAGGATCATTCACAGAAGTCAAGTTAAAGAAGGATTTTGAAGCTGGGGAAATAATAAGATTTTTATATGCTGATGGAAAGAGAAAACTGAAGATTTAGAAGGGAAAGGGCAGGTTGCTGGATTGTCATCCTTGAGTAGGGGAGAGGAGACATGTTCTGGTACACAGGTGGAGGGATTGGCTTTGGAGAGGACAGCAGGGAATTCATCTATACTAACAGTGCATTTTGGATAACTGAAACCTGGCACCTCCTTTTAAACATAAGAAAGAATAATTTTTGGTTTCCAGGGAATTCCTTCATGAGGAATAATGATCATTATTCACCAAGTGATGATCCCACTAATAGTGACCACTACACCGGGATGTTTGCAGAGATCTTACTTGATACTCATCTTCTAATGAATGCAACATATTTTCTGTCCTTCAGTTGGCACCGAGCAGCTCAGAGTGATAGCTTTCAGTCCTCATGAACGTGCCAGGATTGTGACCAAAGTCTATGTTTGTTAGCTAGGGCTAACATAATAAAATGGGTCACACAACAGAAATGTTTTGTCTTACAGTTCTGGGACCTAAGTGTTTATGGATTGGTTCCTTCTGAGAGCTGCGAGGCACAAACTGTTTTATGCCTCTCTCTGGGGTCTGGTGGTTTGCTGGCAATCTTAGGTGTTTCTCAAGTTGTAGATGTATCATCCTCATCTCTGCCTTGATGTTCATATGGCATTCTCCCTGTTTGCATGACTATTTGTGTCCAAATTTCTCTGCGTGCATGTATGTTTGTGTGTGTGCGTGTTACTGGGGATTGTACCCAGTGGCACTCTACCACTGAACTACATCCCCAGCCCTTGCTTTTAATGTTTATTTTGAGACAGGGTCTTGCTAAAATTTTGCTCAAGTTGCTCTTGAATTTGCCATCCTACTGCCTCAGCCTCCTGAGTAGCTGGGATTACAGGCATGCACCACCACACTGAGCTCTAAATTTTTCCTTTTTAAAAAGACACCAGTCATATTGAATTAAGGGAACACTCCACACCAATATAACTTCATCTTAACTAATCACATCCATGCAACAACACTGTTTTGAAATTATGTCACCTTCAGAGGCACTGAGGTTCAGGGCTTCAATGTGTGAATTTGGGGGAAGACATGGATTCAACCCATAACCATCTCCTACTGCCACAACTGGTTTCAGCATAAAGAGGAGTAGGTTGGGCAACTTCAGACCAGGTAGGATTTAAGGGTCCATGGGATTGAAAAGATTTTCCTTGGGTATCACTCTGATGTCTTTCCTGTCTTTTGAATCTTCATCTTTGATGTGACCTTTGGACCTGTTTTAGAAAGCAGAAACTTAGAGAATAGGAAGTAAAACTGAAAAGGTAAAGACAAAAGAGATTTGCAGGGTGAGGTGTTCCTCCACGTCAGTCTTTTAGCTGATTTAGCCCAGAAAGAATCACATGTTGTTGAATACACATTTGTCTTTTATTTCATGAAAACAGCTGCCCCAGGCTTTGCCACTGAGATTCAGGTTCTGGGCTGCATTTTAGCATGCTCTCATGTGATTCAAATGTCACACTTTCTTTTTTATCCCTGCGATTGTGGTGGTTGGTTGAATCCAGGGACACTCTACCTCTGAGGCCACAACTCAGCCCTTTGTGTTTTTAATTTTGAGTCAGAGTTTCACTATGTTGTTGAAACTGGCCTTGAACTTGCCATCCTCCTGCCTCAACCTCCCGAGTAGCAGGGATTACAGATGTGCTCATCATGCCCAGCCAGATGTTACACTTTGACAAAGACTTCCCTAGAGACTAAGGATTCATGGTGTAGGAAAACTGAAGTAACAAGATACTGTTTTGGAGCAAGACTGGGCCTTGACATCCAGTGAGAGTAGACAGAACCATAGAACCCCTAAGGTCAGAGCTGAAGGGCGCACAGATACCATCAAGATCACTGCCTCATTTTCTAGACAAAATAGAGTCCAGAACGGTGAAGTCAGGGCATTTTGAGTACTTAAGAGAGCAGAGAGAAGAAAAAAACAGGACTTAAATATAATAAGAGGATTACGAAGGATCAAATGAAAAGAGAGAAGAGAAATGTGAGATGCTGCCCCTTAAGCCAGTGTCTAGACTAGATAATGTCTCCTTTCTCCCTGTCAGGTCACATTGTCCTGCTTCAAGAGGAGACGGCTTTCATGCTTCTGAGGCAAGCCCAAGGTCCTCAAGCAGGTATATATTCACAGGACCAAGAATAGGTCCTTTTAAAATGGTTATTTGTTAGAGTTCACTTTTTCTTATGGCACCGGTACTATCCTTAGTATGTAAAGACAATATAAGAACCCCAAAGAACTTGTGTGTATGATTGATCCAATTAACTAATGATCTTCAATTAGTTGTGATTCTTCTGTAGACACACTCATGATAATATTCTGAGTATAATAATTTATATCAGTATCGTTCTTTATTGTGCTATCACCGTCTTGACCTCATTTGGTATTCACAATAAGTTGGTAACAGAACAGGTGTTACCCTCACTGGACAGACATTTTAACGATAAAAATCTGATGATGTCCTTTCCCTGTTTATAAACCTCAGTGATTCCTCATGTGCACCCTTTGACTCATTAGTTTTTCCTTAGGAACTTAACAACCTAAAAAGAAAGGGAGGCAACAAGGATGTATATAGCAGTTTTTCTTTTTAACTTCTTTAAAAAAATTTTTTTTTTACTTTATATTTTATGTGGTGCTAAGGATCAAACCCAGTGCCTCACACACTAGGCTAGTGTTCTACCACTGAACCACAACCCCAGCCCAACACAGAGGTTTTAATCACAATATTAAAAATCTGGGCCTCTCTTGGTCTATGGAGAGATGGCCTTTATTTGTCAGCTCTGACAAATAAACTCTTGTATGTACCTCCGGAAAAAAAAAAATTCTGGGGTCTGGGGATATAGCTCAGTTGGTAGAGTGCTTGCCTCGCATGCACAAGGCCCTGGGTTCAGTCCCCAGCACACACATACAAAAAAAAATCTGGAAACAAACCAAATCCCAACAATAAAAATTAGAGTTAAGCAAACCCTGCTCAATCCATGCACTGGAATATTCTAAATAATAAGAGTCTAGTCTTCACTGAGGCATGAGTATGTGTCTAAATGTGTGTCGGATAGTAGTTTTAACTGTGGAATCAACTTAGTGGGCTAATGAACAACTAATTTCACTTCTGTCAAAATGTTAATGTATATAGTAACAAAGAGTATCTAAAAATGGCAAAGTATTTGATATTGTATGAGAATACATTCCTCTGTTTGACATTGACTCTGAATTTAAATGAGAAAAACAATGCTTTTGAAATTTTCATCAAGGGGTACTCATGATATTTTGTTCTGGGAAAACTAGATGTGGACTGAAAACCACCAAGTTTCAGTACAGCAGGGTGGGCTAAAGACGGGGTGACAGATGTATGTCAGGATGTCAGTGTTTAGGCCAATGTGAGTCAAAACAGGATGGGGCTGGGTACCACAGCTCATCATGGCTTGATTTGACTGCTCATCTGCTCACATGAGCACTTGGCCCATGGCTCCATCAGTGACTGCTGCCACAGCAGTTCAAGACCAGTAAGAAGTCACACAGCAGGAAAACAGAGAGGAAAACTGGTCAGACTTGATCAAGTGGAACATTAGTACATGCTGTCAAACCTACCTCTGTATGATTTCAAAGAGGTTCCAGTGCTCTTGTCATATTTGCAGTTGAATACTCAAAAGCATGGCACCAAGGCTCACAACGAATGCACACCAATGGCTGAAGTACCTGAACTTTAGTATCTATAAACATATCTTCATTAAGTCTCTTTCAAGGTTCTTCCCCAAACAACACACACACACACACACACACACACACACACACACTAAGAGAATTTGCCTCTTGTTCCTTTTCAGGGAACACTGTTATCATGAACTGAATCTTCTGTAGACTTACTGTTGCACTGTGCACAGATGAGGAGTGGGTGAGGGCCAATAAAATGTTGCCCTTCTAGATTCTGTGGGTTTTCTGCCTTTGTAAGCCTGCAACTGCAAACTCGGTTTATCCTGAGTTGATCAGGCCTTAAGAAACACTGGCTTATGCCAGACGCGGTGACACACGCCTGTAATCCTAGGAGCTCAGGACTGAGGCAGGTGGATTGCAAGTTCAAAGCCAGCCTCAGCAACTTGGAGAGGCCCTGATTAACTTAGCAAGACCCTGTCTCAAAAATAAATAAATAAATAAAGAAGACTGGAGATGTGGCTCAGTGGTTAAGCACCCCTGGGTTCAATCCCTAGTGCCAAACAATAAAATAAAGAAAAACTGGCTCATGCATCGAAACTCATATGAGTAATCAGAAAATCAACCTAATAATTTGGAATGAGAAAGGTAGCTGCCAATAGGAAGAAACCAAACACAAATTAAAAGGTTGTCACTGTGAGCATAAGTTACTAGTATAGGGAAGAGACCTGGGTACTTATTAGAAATTGATCTACCCAGAATTCCCTGATTCTGCCATGTCCAGTGGTGCACTGGAAATCTGAGGCAGGAGGATCCCAAGTTTAAAGCCAGCCTCAGTCACTTAGCAAGACCTTGCCTCAAAATAAAAAATAAAAAGGGCTGGGCCTGAAGCTCAGTGGTCGAGTGCCCCTGGGTTCAATTCCTAGGTTGAAAAAATAGAAGAATTCCCTGATTCCTTTTTTAATGTTTGCTCCTCTGAAGGCCTGGCTCACACCTCACCTACCAGTTTTTTGTAACTTAATCACTAGGGAAAAACTAATCACTTTCTCTGCCAGGCTACCATAACTTTTATACCTCTATGATCACACCTGTCACTTTGCATTCCAGTAGGTGTTCATGCCTCCCTCACTGTTCTAGTAACTGCAGCAGGAATGCTCCTACCCATTTTTGTTTCCCCAGTGCCTAGTGCACAATTTGTAATGTGCATAGTTTTGCTGAATGAAGTTGTTTTTCCATCTTCTCTAATGTCCTTGTTAAAATCAGATTTTATTAAGTGGATGTAGACAGATATAAAATATAAATAAGAGAGAAAGATAAAGAGGACAAATCCTGTCTTACCCAAGCATTATACCATGAGAAACCCATAAAACCCAGTTTACGTAGGCAATACCCAATGCTTTAAGTTCCCCCAACCCTAGACTTACCCGTTTTCTGCACCGTTTGTATTATTCCCTGGCCTCACCTTAGGCCCTGGGGCATGCGTGCCTTAAACTGCCTTCTTGTTTCAGTGAACAATCTGAGCCTCTTCTCAAACATGTTGATTTGGATTCTCCAAAGTATCCTTTTACCCATATTCTTTGCTCTATCCTTGGGTGCTTTACTCCCTACTTCTCAAAGGACCTACAGCATTGGCCTTACCTAGAATTTGTTAGAAATCTTGATCCTCAGTCTCCAGGACTACTGAATCCAAATCTGCATTCTAATATGATGCCCAAGTGATCTGAATACATATAAAAGTTGGAGAAGCCTGCTTTAAATCTTTAACAGTGACCGTTGCTCCTAGCTCATGGTTTCCTCTCTCCCTTGTCTCCTGTTAGTCTTAAGACATCAGTATCCATTGAATTAGTTATCTATGACTGTGTATAAAATCACCCCAAGGGGCTGGGGATATAGCTCAGTTGGTAGAGTTGGTTCAACCCCAGCACCACAAAAAAAAAAAAAAAT
>NW_025999853.1:37994204-38001291 GCF_001458135.2 Marmota marmota marmota | reverse complement strand
TTTTTTTTTTTTTTTTTTTTTTGGTATTGGAGATTGAACCCAGGGGAGCTCAACCACTAAGCCATATCCCCAACCCTTTTTATTTTTAATTTTGAAACAGGGTCTCACAAAGTTGTATAGGGCTTCACTAAGTTGCTGAGGCTGGCCTCAAACTTGCAATCGTCCTGTCTCAGTCTCCCGAGCCACTGAGATGATAGGTGTGTGCCACCACAGCAGGCTTGGCCTTTCTTTCTTTCTTTCTTTCTTTTTTAATATCTTGTTAGTTGTCAATGGACCTGTATTTTATTTATTTATGTGTGGCACTAAGAATCAAACCCAGTGCCTCACACATGCTAGGCAAGAGCTCTACCACTGAGCTCAGCCCCAGCCTAGCTCAGCCTTTCTTGTATGTGGTCTGTTAGTGCCCTAGCAGTCTTTCTCAAGGGTCCACACGGAGGGTTTCCTATGGTTGCCAGTTACATATGGCCTTGGGTATACCCATACTCATCTATTTGATTTGTGGGGTTGTCAATTTCCCTTCCTCCACTTTCAGGACAATCTAGCATTCATTCTCTGACTTTTCTTCCACTTCCAGGTTGATGAGTATGCCTAAAGGAAATCATAGTCATGCTGACTAGGTTCACTATAAACATATGCTAATATTCTCTAGGTATCACCTTTCTTCAGGAATGCATCCATACAGAATTTACCCAGCAACATTTCTAGAACTTTCTCATTCTCAAATCCCCCAAACCACCACATTATCCTTGGTCCACCCTTGGCTTTCCTCCAGTCCAAGGCCATTCCCCAGTTTGGCTGTCTCCACATTAGAATGTTATTATCTCTTCACTCATTATTTTTGTTCTTGTTGTTTCAGAGAAATAGGCAGTGAGCTGGGTGCTGTGGTGCATGCCTGTAATCCCAGCCACTCAGGAGGCTAAGACAGGAGGACCACAAATTCAAAGCCAGTGTCAGCAATTTAGTGAGGCACTAAGCAACTCAGCAAGACCCTGTCTCAAAATAAAGTATAAAATGGGCTGGGAATGTGGCTCAGTGGTTAAGCACCCCTGGGTTCAATTTCTAGTACCAAAAGGAGAGAAAGAGAAAGAGAAAGAAAGAAAGAGAGAGAGAGAGAGAGAGAGAGAGAGAGAGAGAGGATTTGAACTTTTCACCTGTCCTTTTATTTGGGGGGGGTGGTTACTAAGGATTGAACTCAGGGGCACTCAACTACTGAGCCACATCCCCAGCTCTTCACCTGTCCTTAATCATATTCCACTTCTTTGATTTTGCTCCATTCATTCCTCCATCTCTCTCTCTCTTGCCTCTTTCCCTTAATCTTATAAACAGCCCACAGTTAAAAACAATCTTGACTCATTTATCCCTCAAACTACACCTTTATCACTTTCTTTTCAACACCATATTTATTTTTATTATAATTTTCAAATATATAGAAAAGCAGAACACCATAATAGATAGCAATATACTAGCACCAAGATACAATAATTGACCATGCTTGCTTTCTTTTCTTGAAGTATTTTAAATTAAATTATAGACATCATGACTTTTTCCCAATAAGTATTTTAGAATGCATCTCTTAAACACAGTATTACAGCCAGGTGCAGTGGTGCACACCTGTAATCCCAGTGGCTCTGGAGTCTGAGGCACGGGTATGGAAAATTCAAAGCCAGCCTCAGCAATTTATCGAGGCACTAAGCAAATCAGTGAGACCCTATCTCTAAATAAAATACAAAATAGGGCTGGGGATGTAGCTCAGTGACCAAGTGTCCCTGATTTCAATCCCTTGTACCAAAAACAAAACAAAACAAAAAACAGTGTTACTACTAACAAAGCTAATAATAATGCCTTTGATATTTATTTGGGAATAGCATTGCAATGGGAATATGCATACCATAATAAACTATGGGCAAAGAGATTGGGGTAAAGAGAAGTTTTTAAAGGCAAAAATGAGGAGGACCATATCAGATGTTTTGAAACAATATTCCTTGGCCACAATGGTTAATAACAAGAGTGGCATCATCCAATATTAAACAGAGTTACTGGGCAGATGTCCTTGTAGGAGATTTTGTTTTTTGCTCTGTGTACTGGGGACTGAATTTAGGCAAATGCTAAGCAAATGCTCTACCACTAAGTCACAGCCCCAGGCCTTATTATTTTCTATTTTGAGACAGGGTCTTTCTAAATTGCTCAGGGTGGCCTTGAACTTGTGATCCTCCTGCCACAGTCTCCCAAGTAGTGGGATTACAGGTGTGCACCACCATGCACATTTGATATTTTTTGTTATTGTTTGTTTGTTAATGAGCAAAGGAACATGGGACTTCATCACAGATAAGTATTGTCTTTGAAACTAGATCCCAAATTCCCAGAGGATAAGGTCCACATCTTACACTTCTTTCTTTCCTCTATAGCATCTAATACATTACCTTATCAATGAAGCAGTGATCAATGAAGTGGGGGAATAAAGAGAGTAAAGAGTACACAGGGAATTCTATTGCAGAATGATAAAACAGGAGTCCAGCTCTTTGGTATCTGTCTGTAATGCCAGCTACTCAGCAGGCTGAGGCAGGAGGATCATAAATCTAAGGCTAGTCTCAGCAACTTAGCAGGATATTATCTCAAAATTTTTAAAAATTAAAAATAAAAAGGGCTGAAGGTATAGCTCAGTGGTAGAGCACCCTGGGTTTGATTTCTAATACTAGATAAACAGAAAAATCCCAAAATGATTCCAGTGCTCATTTTGAATTTTCTGGAGACAAACCAGTTGGACAAGGGTCACTTTTATCTTGCCAACCCGAGGAGCTGCACCCAAACCCAATTTCTCATCTGTACCTGTTATTTACCTGTTTGCCCTTGGAAGAATGTCTCACCCTTTCCCTGATTGAGACTGTCTCATAGGGAACTACACCTTCCAGGTGCTCTTACCCTTTAATTTTCAAGTAGTTTCAGAAAGCTTTAATATTGTTGTGTTGGGCTATAGTTCATTCATTTTCATTGCTGTAAAATATCCCTTTGTATGTATGTACCATATTTATGTGTTTATTAGTGAACATTTGAGTTTCCAGTTAGGGGCTATTAATAATGCTGACATGAACATTCTTGTGCATGTCTCTTGTAAAAAAGACATGTTGGTACTGAATTCTCAGATTTATATCAAGGACTGGAATTGCTGGGTTACAGGGTACGTGCATTTCTAGTTTTTAATAGATATTGCAAATCTCCAAAGTTATGCCAGCAGAATATGTGAGTTACTGTTCTTCTATTGCCAGTGCTTCAAATTCAAAATTTTTTTCCAATCGTGTTATTATGAAAAGAAATTTCACTTTGTTTAATTCACTCATTGCTTGGGAGATGGAATCCCTTTTCTTGAGGTTATTGATTATGTATTTCTTTTGTGAATTCATATTCTTAGCTAATAATATTTTTTTGTTTCCTTTAGACATGTAGTAATGCTTTATATATTCTGGATATCATACCTTGTTAGTTATATTGATTTGCTCAACAAACATTTCTTGATCACTTACTATGTTCACAGGGATACAACAATGAATAAAACAGACCAAAAACAAAAACCTCTTAGCTCATGGATTGTACATTCTAGTGTAGAAAGAGAAACAATAAGCAAAATCTAGAAAATTATCATATATTAAATTTCACATACTCTGTGGTAAGTACTACAGAGAAGTAAAGAAATAAAGCAGAGAAGAAGGTAGGAAGTTCTAAGGCAGTTTAAAATGCAGAGGTCAAGGAAACCCCACTGACAGATGCCTTTTTTTTTTTTTTTTTGGCACTGGAGATTGAACCCAGGGGCATTTTGCCACTAAGTCAAATCCCAGCCTTCTTTGTTTTTTATTTTGAGATAGGGTCTTGCTAAGAGGGTCTCCGTAAATTGCTGAGCCTGGAATCATATTTGTGATCCTTTTGTCCTCCTTCAGGATTTTACTTAAAAGTCACCTTGTGGTGGGGCATGCCTATGATACCAGTGATTTGGGAGGTTAAGGCAGGAGGATGGCAAATTCGGGGCCAGCCTCAGCAAATTGGCAAGACCCTGTCTCAAAATAAAAAGTAAAAAGGGCTGGGGTTGTAGCTCAGTGGTAAAGCACCTCTGGTTCAACCCCCAGTGTGGGGGTGGAGGGGGAAATAACAATAATAATAAGAAGAAAACAAATGCAAAGGCCCTAAAGTGGTAGCATAAATGTTGTGTTTAAGGAACAGCAAGGATACCACTGTGGCCAAAGCCAAATGGGAAAAAAATGAGTCATAAGAGATGAAATTGGAGCAGTAAGGAGGGAAGTATATGTGTGTGTGCAGAATGTAAAGAAAGTTGTTGACCATTATAATGATGATTTTTTTGTCTTGGTGAGGTGGGAAGTTTGAGCAAAGGAGAGGTACAATCTGACCTACTGTTTTAAAAAGCCCACCGAGGAGGACAAACAGGACTCAGTCTTTCAGAGTAACCAAGGTGAAGATAATGGTGGGTTGGACCAAGGTATTTGTGATGGAGGTAAAAAGTGACTAAAGATAGTTAAAAGATAAACTGTTATCTATGATCCAGCTGAGGTGGGGTAGCATTTATCAAGTGCTTGTTGATTAACTTCTGGTTTCCTACTCTAGAGGAACATTCTCAAATAGCACTTAGGAGCTGAGACTGTGATGCAAAAAGCAAAACTGGCCGCCCCATTGGTGGGGATGGTTATTGAATATGTATTTCTTCTGTGACATATTCTTAGCTGATAAATTGTTTTGTTTCCTTTTGACATGTAGTAGTTATGCTTTATATATTCTGGATATCATACCTTGAGATGGCTTGGGCCAAGGTGGTACCAGTGAAGATGATGAGAAATTTCCAGAATCTGGATTTATCTTGAAAATAAAACCAATGAGATTCATTGATAAATATAAGCAAAAGTGACAAATCTGGATGAAGTTTCCACTGGATGATAATGGAAAGACTCAAAGACCACACTTGGTGGGAAAAATCAGGAGTTTATATTAGGACCTGTTGAGTTTGAGAAGCCTTTTTAGACATTGGAGTGTAGATGCCAAGTTGGCAACTGTATTGATACATGAGTTCATGAGAGTTTAAAGGGAGTTTTTTTAGTCAGTATTGTTGAGGCATCAAACAACCCCAAAGCAGGGCATGGTGGCACATGCCCTGGATTCTGAGCAATCCGGGATGCTGAGGCGGGAGGATAGCAAGTTCAAAGCCAGCCTCAGCAAATTAATGAGTCCCTAAGCAACTTAGTGAGACTCTGTCTCAAAGTAAAAAATAAAAAAAGAAGGGCTATAGGGGCTGGGGTTGTGACTCAGTGGTAGAGCGCTTGCCTAGCACATGTGAGGCCCTGGGTTCGATCCTCAGCACCACCTAAAAATAAATAAATAAATAAATATATTAAAAGAAGAAGAAGAAGAGGGCTAGAGATGCGATTCAGTGGTTAAGCACTCCTGGGTTCAATTCTCAATACAAAATAACAACGAAAACAAACTAACAACAACAAATAACCCAAAAATTTCAGTGGATTACACCAATAAACATTTATGTCTTGCTTTTGTTACAAATGAACTACAGGTGGATTATAGCTCAGCCCTAGGCTGTATGTCACCTCTAAGGCTGATTCAAGTGCCTCCTAACTTTGGACTTAGATGGAAGTAACAAAACACAGTATGGTACCTGCTATGCTCACAGCAATGAGCAGAAGCAAGAGAAGCCAAAAGATTAACAATGCAATTAAATTTAAATCTTCTACTTCTGCATGCATGTAGCACACAACACATATTTCCACTCCAATCTCTTCCATTAGCCAAAACCAACCACACAACCCAGTCTTGCAATGGAGCAAGGACATACATTCTGCTTAGATGAGGGATTTTAAGCAAATCCAAAGAATGTAGATATACAATCTTCATAGAAGGAAAGGAGCAAATAGTTGTAAACCATAATTTAATCTACCACAGTGAGTGTAAACACTAAAGAGAAGGAATCCAAAGACTGAGATATTCCACTGTTCAGAGGTCATGGAGATAGGAAAAACCAACAAAGGAGACTGAGAAGGAGCAGGTTGTAAGATAGGGAGAAAACATTGGTAGTCAAGAAAGTGTCTCAAGAAGGAGAGAGGAGGGCTGGGGTGGTGGCTCAGTGATAGAGTGCTTGCCTAGCACAGGAAAGTACTGGGTTTGATCCTCAGCACCGTATAAAATAAATAAAATAAAAAAGGAGAGAGGGTCAACTATGTCACAGGATGCTAATGGGTCAATCAAGATGAGGCTTATATTGCCCATTAGATTTAGCAATGTGGAAATCTTTGATGATCTGGGCAAGAAAATCAGGGATATATTGGGGGGTGCTATGATTTGAATGTTTGTCCCCTCCCAAAATCATATTTAAATTTAATTGCCATTGTAACAATATTAAGAGGTGGAGCTGGGCATGGTGGTGCACACTAGTAATTCTAGCAACTTTGGGAGGCTGAGACAGGAGGATTCCAAGTTCAAAATTAGCCTCAACAATTTAGTGAGGCCCTATGCAACTTAGCAAGACCCTGCCTTAAATAAATAAATAAAAGAGCTGGAGATGTGGTTAAGCACCCCTGGGTTCAATCCCTAATACCAAAGAAAAAAAATAGGTGGTGCTGAGAATTGAACCCAGTGCCTCACACATGCTACGCAAGCACTCTGCCACTGAGCCACAACCCCAGCCCCAGAACCTTTTACTTTTTGTTGTTGCTTTTATTGGTACTGGGGATTGAACCCAGGGGTAC
This sequence comes from Marmota marmota marmota, assembly GCF_001458135.2. Classification (NCBI taxonomy): domain Eukaryota; kingdom Metazoa; phylum Chordata; class Mammalia; order Rodentia; family Sciuridae; genus Marmota; species Marmota marmota. Next base: position 37,994,539 of record NW_025999853.1, on the reverse strand, counting down.
TTAACCACTGAGACGCATCCCCAGCCCTTTTTTGTATTTCATTTAGAGACAACATCTCACTGAGTTGCTTAGGGCCTTGATAAGTTGCTGAGGCTGGCTTTGAATTTGCAATCCTCCTGCTTCAGCCTCCCAAGCTGCTAGGATTACAGGCGTGCACCATCTGGCCTGGCCAGAGCCTTCTACTTTTGCAGCTTATTTCTTGACTCCAATAATTTTACTGGGACCCTATAATCTATGGATTCTTCAACCATTTTATTTTTCCTAATATATGTCATGTTCCATAACTACTACTACTTCTCCTCCTCCCTCTCCTCCCCCTCCTCCCCCTCCTCCCC
>NW_025999853.1:37975417-37988074 GCF_001458135.2 Marmota marmota marmota | reverse complement strand
TTTTTTTTTTTTTTTTTTTTTTTTTTTTTTTTTTTTTTTTTTTTTTTTTTGGTAGGGAAGTGAACCCAGGGCAAACAGTGAGCCACATCCCCAGCCTTTTTTTGTATTTTATTTAGATACAGGGTCTCACTGAGTTGCCTAGGGCCTCACTAAATTGCTGAGGCTGGCTTTGAACTTGTGATCCTCCTGCCTCAGCCTCCTAAACCACTGGGATTACAGGCATGCACCACTGCATGTTTTTGTTTTTAATTGACATAGTCATACATATTGTGTGCATATTTTTTAGATCCAAGAAAAACGTATTAACTATACACCATAGGTCAGACACTGTGCTAGGTGATGGGGATACAGAAGAAAGGCAAGATCATTTCCTTCACACACTTTATACTCTAGTGCAAGAGACAGACAATAAATCAACAAATAAATAAAACAATTTTAGCTTGTGTTAGGATTGGTTTTGCATTGCCTTTGATAGGGAATAATAGAAGGTCCTGCTTAATAAGATGGCCAAGTTACTCTGCCTTTGAGGAATTGACAATTGAAGCTAGGAACTGAAGAATAAAAGGGTGTCAATCATATAAAAAGTTGAAAGAAGAGTATTCCAAGTAGAAAGCAGAACAAGTGCAAAGGAAAGAGTTTGGTGTGTTCTAGGAACACTGAGTGCAGAGGACACTTTGACTATAGAGTTGCAACTAACAGGCTAAGTACATGGTATGACGTTGGAGACCTTAAGCTGGTGTTCAGATCATGCAGGGTCTTTTTGACCATAGCCAGGCCCTTGTTCTGTTCTAAGTAGCTGGAAATTCTAGAAGGGTTTTAAAGAGGAGAATGGCATGCTCCAATTACATTTTAAGTGTTCACCCTGGCCGGGGGTGGTGGCACATGCCTGTAATTCCATCTACTTGGGAGGATGAGGCAGGAGGATTTCAAGTTTGAGGCCAGCCTGAGTAACTTAGTGAGGCCCTAAGGAATTTAGCAATACCATGTCTCAAAATAAAAAGGACTGTGAAGGGGCTGGAGATGTGGCTTAGTGGTAGAGCACTTGCCTAGTATGTGTGAGGGTTTGATTCTCAGCAAAACATAAAAATAAATAAATAAAATATTATGTACATCTACAACTATAAAAGTAAAAAATAAATAAAAAAATAAAGGGCTAGGGATGTAGTTCAGTGTTATAGTGTCCCTGAGTTCAATCCTCAGTACCAAAAAAAAAAAAAAGTTCACTCTGCTTATGTTGATAATGGAATGCAAGCTTACAACAAAATTGAAGGGACCAGCTAGAATGCTATTGCATATTGCAGGAATTGAGGAGAGGAGAACGATGACTTAAATGGCATTGTTTCAAGTGAAGATGGAGAATGAATTCAAATTATATTTTGAACAATTTGGACTGACTGATGAATTGGCTATGAAGAGTAAGGGAGAGAGAAAGGTCTGGGAAGACTTATAGGCTTTTGCTTGAGTAGTGAATAATGTTAACATTTATGGAGAGAGAGATGATGGAGAGGAATAGCTTGAGGAGGTACAGGGAAGTCAAACATTCTATTTCAGCCGAGTTTGAGATGCTTGTGAGACAACAAAGTAGAGGTGTCAAATAAGAATTTGTATATATTAATCTGGTGATTAATTACCATGAATTTGATGAAAGGTGTAGTTTTCTCATATAAGTGTAGATGTCATTATTCTATGGAAGAAAGAGTAGTTATTTAAAACCAAGATCTAAACTATAAAGGTGCTTATTTGTTATTAGGAATGTTGCTAACCCATTAGCTAGGATATATAGATATTCATATTTTTGTACAAGAATATGTATTTCCACACATTTGTGTATATATATACATATTTGCATTTACTTCTGTATTTTGTCTCTATATAAATAAATAAATACACACACACACTTGTGTGTGTGTGTGTGTGTGTATAGTGGGGATACTGGATATGGAACCCAGAGTCTAGGGCATGCTAAACATGTGCTCTACCACTGAGCTATATCCTCAGCCTCTATCTTTGAATATTGAAAACCATAAACTCAGGCTGGAGATATAGCTCAATTGATAGAGTGCTTGCCTACACAAAGTCCTGGGTTCAATCCCCAGTGCCACAAAAAACAAACAAACGAACTAAAGAAAATCATAAATTCACCCTGATAGGTTCAATTCTAATCCATTCTAGCTCTTCCTATCCATATTTATACCTTTCTTCTCCGACAGTGAGAAATTTGACTGTTAATATCTTCAATAGTCTACGAATTTGCTGATCTCCATGTCTAGCTTATCTTCTGACACTGGTTAAATTGTCACTTTGCTAAAATACCCTCCTTATATAGGCCCTGGACCCCATGAAGCTGCCTTGTAGCCAGGAGGGAAGGAAAGCTCATTTTATTTATTTAGGGTCTGCACATGAATTATTTATTAAGTATATCCTTTGGTACTTTGTTTTGTTGCAGTTTCTGTGTGCTGGGGATTGAACCCAGGCTCTCACACATGCTAAGCACTTAATCTACTACTGAGCTACACTCCTACACCCCCAGTTCTATTTTGTTGCTATTCTGAAAATGCATTTATTTTCAATTTATTACTTTTTTTTTCTTTTTGTACTAGGGATTGAACCCAGGGGTGCTTTACCACTGATATACATCTCCAATTCTTTTTACTTTTTATTTTGAGACAGGGTCTCACTGAGTTGCTCAGGGACTCACTGAATTGCTGAGGCTGACTTGGAATTTGTGATCCTCCCGCCTGAATCACTGGGATTACAGAGGTGCACAACCACACCAGGCTATTGCTTATATTTGAAAAGGCCACAAACCAAGCATTGTGGCACATGCCTGTAATCCCAGATGCTCAGGAGGCTGAGGCAGGAGGATCACAAGTTCCAGGCCAGCCTGGGTAACTTAGTGAGACCCTGTCTTGAAATAAAAAATCTGAGGATGTATCTCAATCGTACACCACCTCTGGGTTGAATGCCTAGTATTTTAAAAACAACAAAACAAAAAAATCCTCCTCTAGCTGGACATTTAATAAGCATACACTTACACTTTCTTTTTAATTTTCCTCTCCTTCCTCCTTGCTCCCCCCCACCTCTTTTTCCTTCTCCTCTTCCTAAGGGTTTGCTTAAAGGCCAGCCTTAAGTAACACAGAACACAGAACCACTAGGACTACTAGGCTAGCCCCAAATCACTTTGGCCTCTTCGAGGGGTCTTACAGACCAAGAAAAATGTGGGGGTGGGGTGGGTTTCTCTATAACACAACCCCCACCCTTTCCCTTCTATACAGAAAGCAGTTCAGAGTTGAGCTTCTGAATAGCTGACAATTCATTAACTGCTGAAGTGAAAGGTGGCCTTGAGATATTTGGTATATAAATTTAGCCGTTTCTACAGAGAGAATGAAAAAAAAAATATGGCTCGATGCTGATCAGATGCTGCTTGTTTCTCCTTACACCATGGGGTTCTGTTCTATGTCATTTCCTTTGAAGTCAGTGGGAGCTCTGTGCAGGACAGCAACACAGCAACACGAACACCGGCCTCTATACATGAAGGTGAGAACTGCCATTACGATAAACTATTGGGCAATGTGGCGGAGGGAACATTGGTTTAACACACTTGGTGGCTACCCTGCAGATCCCACTGTCTGTGAGAGCTTTGTTCAACTGAAGCAAACAAGAACTTTTTGAATCTTGACATACAAGGGTTCATTCAGCAGAGCATCCTCTCTTATGAGAGGAGGCACAGTGCTGGGCAGACATTGCAGTTTTTAGCCAGCACACTGAGGGCATTTCTCTCACATTCTCTCCATCTGTAAAGAGTCTGTTTTCAAGACCCCAAAATGATTTTCTATAGATTGTGGAGATGTATAAATATTTTTATGGGTTTGTACTTACATAGAAAGGAGGGCAAATAGCAATCATGCAAAAATAACCAGGCCTTTTCCATACGGAAAGAAGTCATTCTTTGCAGATTTTTTTTTTCCCCTGAGGGGGTTACTTGGTGAAAAGCAGAGTTTGTGATAGAAACAATGAGAAAAACTTTAACCCCAAGAATGTATCTGAAATGGGGCTGGGGATGTGGCTCAAGCGGTAGCACGCTCTCCTGGCATGCGTGTGGCCCGGTTCCATCCTCAGCACCTCATACAAACAAAGATGTTGTGTCTGCCAAAAAAAAAAAAAAAGTGTTAAGAAATTCTGTCCCTCTCTCTCCCTCTCCCTCTCTCTTTAAAGAAAAAAAAAAATGTATCTGAAATGAAGAATCATGTACATTTGCTTTCTACCTCAGGAACATTAGTTTGTTCATTATCTACAGACTTTTCTCCTCTCTCCCCTCTCACAATTGACTTATGTGTCATTTATTAGAATCCCCAATCAAAGGATGGTTTCAGTTATTATTCTGCAAACATTGGCATGAGTAGAGGTCAAAGAGAAAATTTTCCAAAGTGATTTTTGTCCACCTACCCCATCCTCTCACTTGAAGTTTTGTTTTTTTTTTATTTTTTTAATATTTATTTTTTAGTTGTAGTTGGACACAATATCTTTATTTTATTTACTTATTTTATGTGGTGCTGAGGATCGAACCCAGGGCCTCGCACTTGCTAGGTGAGCGCTCTACCGTTGAGCCCCAATCCCAGCCCCTCACTTGAAGTTTTTGATTCCTTCATTCTGCTCCTGTCCCCAGGCTTTTGCTTAAGCTGTACCACACACCCAGCTTTCAGGTCCCTCCCTTGCAAGCACCCCTTCCAGGGTAATGCCCCAACATTTTGTACTTGTGATTTATCCTGCCGGACAGCATTGGAATGGAACAGACATTTTCAACTTAAAATGTTGAATTCTTTTTTAGAAAACCTGTAACCACAGGTTACTGTAAAGACAATATTTAAATTGCCAGACTGGATGAGATCCCCAAAGGAGGAAATGTAGATGGAGAAGAGCAAGAACAGAGTTCTAGAGTACTCCAAATTTAAGAGATTAAGGAAAAGAGGAGAAAACCAGAAAAACATTTCTTGGAAATCACTTCGTAACAGCAAATAAGGAGCAGCATCATTCTTTGAAATAATAGTTATAATATAATATTTATAAACTTTTCTGGTGTATAAACAGTCCTTAATTTATTCAAGCAGTTCTCTATTAATAACTTCTGTTTTTTCTTTTCTTTCTTTTTTTTGGTGATACTAGGAACTGAACTCATGGCCTTCAGCACATTCGCAAATGCAGGCAGGTACTCTATCACTGAGCCACATCCTTCAGTGATGCTATATTACTCAGGCTGACCTCAAACTTGCATTCTTCCTGCTTCAGCCTCCCAAATTGCTGGGATTACCCAACTTTAATAGTTTCTTAATTGGTGCTCCTCCCCTCAGTTTATCCTTATGTCAATTCATAATTCATTCCATATATTGTTCAGGTTAACCTTGGATTAATCTTAGTCATTTGTGCCTGGATGAAGAGCAAAAAATTGAATAAAATTGGATAAGTATAGTATATTTTATTTCTATGATGACATATGATATAGTTATTAAAAATCATGTTGAGGAATAATGTTGACTGAATAAGACAATCCCAATTTATCCACATAACAACATACACACACACACACACACACACACACCAAAAAAAAAAAAAAAAACTGGAAAAAAATGCTATATGTTTATCCATCAAAAGTTTAAATATTTCTGGATGAGGGTTTCCAAGTGATTATTATGTTTGTTTTGATCTGTGTTTTGCATTTAAAAAAAAGCATTTTTAAAAGTATATTTTATTTTTTTGTTTGTGGTGCTGGGATCAAACCCAGGGCCCCATTCTTTAAAAAACATTCTTTAATTGTGTTGCTTTACAATCAGGAAACCAGTTTTGATTTTTTTTTAATTGCTTAAAAATATAATTTTTAAATATCTTAATTTAGTAGTCAAGACCCTTCTGATTACATAACCAACCTACTTACTCAAAGTTTTCTCCTACTTGACACAAACTCTTTGTTTCAGTTAAATGAATCTGATCTGATCTGCTCAAGGTCTCCTAAATATACTCTATACATCTAGACTTTTTTGAAGGCTGGGATCCTTTTATATCCCACTTTTCCTATAATTTGTACAAATTCCCTAAAACATTAAGTTCCATCTGATATTTGTTCTTAAGAACATGAATGATGGAAAGGGTCTCCAAAAACTAATGATTGTTATTCATTCAGCATTTAGCACAGGATACTTTGCATTATTATGGTTCTTTTTTTTTTTCTTTTTTCTATGAACCAGTAACTTATCTTCCCAACTGGCATTTTTATTCTCAAAGGATCTGTTCTGGGACTTTGAGTTCTTGGTATTCCCCGTGACGTCCTGTTCCTTATTCACAATAAGCATGCAATAAACACTTGTAGTGGTTTAAATCCAGGAATACTTCAAATAAACATGCTTTTTAAAATGTGAAATAACTCTGGATCTCTACATATGTTTGTTATCTTCTAAGTGCTTGTTGTAGAAATAATAAAAATTCAGCAATTAATTGATTGTAAAAAAAAAACATTTTAAATATATGTAATTACCAACTATTGCTTAAACATTATTTCTTCCTTCACCAAAGGTTATTGGTATTTTTTTCAGAGAATGTTCTTTTCTTATTGTCTCCTGAACAATGTAGCTTTTTTTTTTTTTTTTTATTCCCTGGTCCCAAATAGGACCTCCTCTTGTGCTCTACCTTTGTAGGTGAAATACCTCCTGCTTCAGTGAAATCCATTTTTCCAAGTGCATTTCTGTTGGTTTAGGGAGCAACTTGAGGATTCTGCACTTGGCACCGTTCTATTTCCTTGGCATCTCTCCATAGTCACCATTTAAAAAGCTCCTGGTCTGCAGAATTTTTCTCCATCATATACTCTGTGGAGATTAGAAAAGGATTGTATTACATTGGGCTTGAAAATGTGATGGAAAATGAAATTTGCTTTACCAAGAAAGGAAGCTTTTGAAACTCAAATTATTCTACTAGGACCCTTACACAGGGATAGTTTCTAGTGAAGTAAAAATGTCAGATATGGTGTAAGTTCCTTATTTAGATTGTCACTAAGTAAATATCACAATGTTTAAAATCACTCACACTTTAAAAGGTACGGGGGTGGGGGTGCAACTGGGTCAGAGGAATTCTAATGTTCTATAGCACAGTAGGGTAACTATGGTTGACAAAAATTATTTTTAATTTTTTTTAATAATTATGTGGTACTGGGGATTAAATCAGGGTCTTAAGCATGGTAGGCAAGCACTCTATTACACAGTTACACCCCTGGCCCAACAGTTAATTTTACATTTCAAAATAGCTAGTAGAGAAAAATTTGAATATTCTTAACACAAAAAAGTGATAAATGTTTGAGGTAACAGATATACCAATGACCCTAATCCAATCATTACACATTGTATACATGTATTAAAATATCACACTATACCACACAAAGATATACACCATGTTAAATTAAAACTTTAAAAAGATAAAAACACTCAAAATAAAGGCGTTTGTAAAACAATATGAATATGGATGTACATGTTTAGTACATATGTAGCTCAGTGGTAAAAAGCCCCGGGTACAATTCCCAGTACTCTCAAAAAAAAAAAAAAAAAAAAGAGTCCTGGATTGGTAGAGCACTTGCCTAGTATGTATGAAGCACTGGGTTTAATCATAAGTTCTGGAAAAAAAAATTTGGGTCAGGGATGTCCTGGTTTGTCAGTGCCTTAAGCAGTTATCTTATCTACACATTAGGCTTTGTATATGTGAATGTAAATGCACAGATAAAGGCCTGATAAGCAGACCATCTGATCATTTACAGTGGTTTTATCTGCATGGTTGACCATTTCATAGTTAGAGAAATAGAGGCCAGCAAAGTCACACAGCTAACCCGTGGTGGAACTGAAATCTATCTCCAGCTGTCTAACTGCAGATTCTGCATAGAAAGAAGGAAGGCAGTGGAACTGGTCTGTGGTTTAGGATTTTTACTGTATTTCATCATTGGCATATACACTTTTGTCTAATTGGGAGGTGACTAAACGCATCTGGGTCTGGTTGATGTGTTGGTTGAAAATTACTATTATTACAAGGATGATTATTATAGTATTTAGTAATTATGCAGTGCTTTATACTTCAAAGAACTGTGCTTTATAATCATTTATTAGCTATGTCTCACAACTTCTCTAGGGTATAAAGATGCATTTATCATGGGCATTTTGCAGAAAGAGAAGCTGAGGCACGGTAAGATGGGCTGCCATTTTGATACATAAAAAGAGTGAAGGTGAAATGCAACCCCTTAAATTCCTGACACTCATCAAATAGCTCAATCTGGACAACACAAGTTTAATTAGTTTATGACTTTTAGAGGATAGGCATTAGTTCTAATACTTTTTTTTTGAAATTTAATTACAAATTCAATGGAAAAGATGGTAAAAATTGATGACCATTCCCTTTCAGGTCTTCCACTTTTGAGCTTTCACTGCATTTGTGTCCATGGGATATTTTTGTTCAAATTCAACCTTGCTATCTCCTATTTCTCCATGCCAGCACAATTTGACCATAGATTTTGGTTTCCAGTGTCAATATTATATTGCTTCAGTTTGCTTTCATTGTCTGTGAAAAATGCCTCTGCTCACCACATGCTTAGCACTCTTCATGATAACTGCTTCTTTTCTTTTTTTGTTACTGGGGATTGAACCCAGGAATGCTCTACTGATCTATATAACAAGTCTTTTTTATTTTGAGACACAGTCTTGTTGAATTGCCAAGGCTGGCCTCAAATTTGTGATCCTTCTGCCTCAGTCTCCCGAATAGCTGAGATTACAGGCTACAGGCGTGCACCACCGTACCCAGCCTTCATGATAACCTTCAATAAATTCAAACTTCATGCAAAGATTATATGGGAATGATAGAGTGTTAGATGTATGACAGTTTGTACACTTCAAAAATGAATGTGATAAACATGTCACTGTGTTTTGAGGTGGAATGGGGAGGGAGACGAGAAGGATATGTGTGGGTTTATTACAGCTCCCTATAAAAGGTCTGGAGAAGATGTATGCATTCCTCTATAAATTGAGGGTCTTTCAGGTGGGAGGCAGTCATGGCTGTGGCACATGGGAAAGCCTCAATAAATATTAGTTTAGTGGTTAAGAGTGTGTCCCTGGAGACAGATTGTCTGGGCTCTAATCCTGGTTCTATCACTTGCTAACTACCTTTAACTAGCTGAGCTTGTGTACCTCCAACCAAAGCAAAGGAGAAAAAAGGAGGGGGATCATACCTCATAGGGTTGGTTTTTGTATAATTTATCTAAGTATGTACTATTATATTTTCTATTTCTAAGGTAGTTGAAAAATATTAGCTTCAACTCTATTAAAATTGTCAGTGATAAAGACATTTATGATATGATGCCTGCACCTGCCTTGCTTGTTTTGAAATGGTACATCATACTTCACATGCTGCTAAGAAAAACAATTTAAATCATCTCAGAATACATTGGAATAAATAGTTGTAAACACATGAAAAATCTATAAGGCAAATTAATTTATTTTTATTTTTTATTTTTTTTAGCGTTGGGGATTAAACCCCAGGGGTGGTTTACCATTGAGCTAAATCCCCAGCCCTTTTTATTTTTTTGAGACAGAATCTTGCTAAATTACTGAGATTGGCCTCAGGCTTGTGATCCCCAGCCTTGTGAGTTGCTGGGATTACAGGTGTGTGCTATAGCGAGTGGCTCAAATTTTTTAAATTGAGAAATGTCATGTTTAAGAAAATCCCAATTTCTGGCTGGGCATTGTGGCAAACAAAAATAACTAGGGACGTAACTCAGTGGTAGAGCACCCCTGGGTTAAATCCCTACTACCAAGGACAACAACAAAACATATTTTTTGGTTTAAAACTCTGAGTTAAACAACACATTTGAGGGCTATTTTTCAGATCTTTGCCATATATACTTACAACTAAAACATTCTATTCTGGTACACTGTGCTGTTATTCAAAGCAAACGTTTTTCGTTTTTCAAGCACTGTGTCAAAGAAGGGATAAAAGTTGAGGAAGAAAAAATATGATAGTCTTAAAAAAACTGTCAGGTTTGGGGAAATATGCAACAATGTCATAAAACTGAGTGAAAAATTCCATAATAAAGTGTGGAAACTAAGACTTAAGCTCCTGGTAAAGGATCAGGTCTATGTTAGAACAAACAAAGAATAAACAAAAAGCCCCATTATTTCAATTCTTGGGAAAGGGTGGACACCCAAGTAGATGCCTCTTTTGTTTAACAAAATGCCTTAATGGGTTTTGGGAGAAGGAGCTATGCATAGACAGGGCCACAGCCAGGCTAGATCCTTGGAGGCTTGGGGTCTGTGCAACTGGCACCCCCTAGAGCAACATTCATATTGAATTCTTTATGAATGGTACCCCCTGGAATTGTGCAACCTGGTGATTGGTGATTGTGTCAATAAAGGTGGCCTGGAGTCTGTCCTTAGGTGAGGATTGAGAACTAAATCCTTCTATATAATAAAATAACAGGAATTTTAAGTCTTCCCTAGAGGATGAAGGCCAGGGTGAAAGGTCCTGGAATGGAGGAAAAAAAAAAAAGGGTTTGGAGAAAAGGTGTCTTTAGAATTAGGATGGGCCAACAATTTAACAACAACCTGGAGCCTATGAACTGGGTGAGAAATTTCTGGTAATATTATTACTTTATTTATCCAGGTATGTATTTATTAGTTGATGGGGATGGAACTCAGGATATTGCATATGCTAAGCATACCTCCTACCACTGAGCTACATCCCATCCCCTCAGAATTTTTAAATGAGATGCATAAAATCTTTATTTTTAAAGATTTAACCTCTAGGAGACACTGGCAGTTAAAAAACATATAACATTTTGGGGGGTCAGACTTTTGTGTGATTCAGGAGGTACCAGCAAAGACTTCTATGCTCAGGCTCATAGAGCAACACTTGCCTAAACATACAACATCACAATAACTTGCTTTTTTTCTTCAAAAAGCTGAAAGTGCTTATACTTTTATTTTCTCCCCTGACATTCCAGTGTGGGAGGGGCAGATTTATGATAACATTATTTATAGAAGGAGAAATTGAAAATAGAGATTAAATCACTTACTCAAGGTTGCATAGCTGGGGTGGTAGAGCCCACACTGGAATTTGGTTCTCCAAGCTCCAGCCAAAGTGGAAAAAATGTGAGTTTTGCAATTAAAGGGATCTTTGAACGATCCTGTTTCTGCTTCTTAAAAGAATGTGGTCTTTAGTCCATTACTTCACCTAAGTCTTGGTTATTCTTATCTGTAAAATAAGACCATAAAACCTCATAGCAGTATAGTGAAGATTAATTTAGTAAACGCAGGTAAAGCTTTGGCATAGAGCAGTTTTAAAGATTTGTTACATTTCCAACTTAGTATTATCTGGTTAAATTTCAATACAAATTTAAAGTAATAAAAAATAATCTTCCATTAAATCTGATTGTTTTTCTAGCCTTATCTTCCACAGAGAGCAAAGCATTTAAAAAAAAAAAAAAAAAAAACAACACCACACCAATATGTCATTTAATTATTGGGAAGCATTTTGCTTCAGTAGAGTTATTCCTGTAAGTAGAAAAACAAAAAGGAATACATGGAAGATGAGCTATTTGAGTGCAGTGGTTCTCAAACCTGGGGGACCTGTTAAAACAGATTGCTGGGTTCCACCCCAGAGTTTCTGGCTCACAAGGTCTGGGGTGGGGCCCAGTAATTTGCATCTGTAATAAGCTCCCAGGTGATGCTGAGCTGCTAGCCCAGGGACTACACCTTGAGAAGCCTTAGATGCTTCTGGGAAATGTTGGGGATGGGGTCCAGCAATTTGTTTAACAAGTCCTTCAGGGTGATTCTATATTACTCTCAAGTTTGAGAACTGCTGGCATAGTGCTGTAAAGTGTCTGAGAAAACAGACTCCTAAACAAATAAATTAATTAAAAACAAAACAAAACAAAAACTAGACTCCCTTTCAAATCCTGACTGTAGGATTTATCAATTAGGTGACCAGTTTAAATGACCAAAGGCTAGCTCCTCTGCATCTTCCACAGAACCTAGCAATGTCTGTGTCAGAATTTCTCTTCCTAGCCCTTTAGGCCTTGGTAGAAAGAGATGGCCTTAGTAAGTTTTGCCAAGGGCAGGCTGTTTTTCACTTCATACTCAAGAGGCATGAAAGGCTGCTTAATTTAGGTAATATGGAAGTATTTAAAAATACTTCTGCAATCACACACACACACACACACACACAAAAATAAATAAATAAATAAATAAAATAAATAAAAAACAACCAACCAACCAACCAAACAACAACAACACAGCACTCTAAATAAATAAATCAGTAGTGGTGGCATTGTTTGCATCTTAACTTTTTTCTTTTTTTATGGTACTGGGGATTTAACCCAGGGCCTCAATGCATACTAGACAAGAGCTCTGTCGCCTAGCCACAAATCCAGCCTTTTATGTTTATAATAAGGGGTTCTCAAATATTTCTATTTCCCTTGCCTTTCTTAGTTGGAAGTTTTAAGAATCTTTTTCTTAGTATGTTTTGAGATATGCATGTGAAGAAGTTTTTTTATTAACTTTCTCCTGAATCTGGCCTAGGATACAGCTTCTGACCCTGATATTTAGTGTCTTTTGGATTTTGTGGCTGAGGAATGCTCCCCCC
>NW_025999853.1:37971894-37974708 GCF_001458135.2 Marmota marmota marmota | reverse complement strand
GGGAGGGGGTTCCCGGAGCTGTTGTTGCTGTTGGGACTCGGAGGTGGGGACGGGCTGGGCCTCGGTCCGCGCGCCCCCCTCGTTTCTGCTCCCCCAAGTCTTCTCGCCGCCTCCCCGCTTTGATTTTTCTGTGTTGGACCTGGCTTTAGGACTCTTGGACACCCGATTCAAATCCGGGCTCCAGTGCCCGACTTTTCGTATCCTCTGGGTCTGCCCACCCCCGGGCTCAATTAGCAAGTATCCCGGGGGTGTCGTCTCTTCAGCTCCAGGGTGGGGCGCTGCCTGTGTAGATGCCCGGGATCTTTTGCGAGGCTTGTCCTCCGAGCCCGCTTCAGGGTAGCGTTGGGTCGGTTTGGGTAGCGCTCGGAACTGGGTCTAGAGACGTAGGTCACTGAGGCATCGGCGTGCCTCCGATGCTCTTCACTCACTTGGAAGCTTGCTGAAGCTGTTGCTGGAGTCAAGTTAAAAAAAAAAAAAAAGCTTATGGAAAATCGGTAGTGCACATAAATTCCCCTATTTTCTTGCTGACGTAAAAAAAAAAATGCTATTCCCAGATCTGCACTCCTAACTTCTGTGGCTTTCCGAAGTCCCAGTTGTATGATGAGTGCAGTCACAGGTTATTGCACGAATTGATTGTAGAGGGTGGGAGAATTACTATATCCCCTTTCTCCCAAAGTTTGTTTACTTTCATATTTGGGACTGTCATTTTCCTTAACTTTTAAAGAAAAATGGTTCTCGGTTACTCTTGAAAGGTTCCTTAGAGTTGCCGCTACAGTGCAGAGAGGTTCTCACAGGCGGGCAGAGGTGTTTTGTAAAATTTTAAACTTATAACATGAAGTATTCACTTCCGTTGAATTGATAATTTGCTTAGAGGAGAAAGTGATATATGTAGTTATTTTAGTGAACCGCTTTTAGGCAATAAACTTACTGAGGAAGATTTGTAGGAAAAGGGGATTTTTTTTTCACATTGAATGGTGATTTTTTTTAAAAAATTTTTGATCATAAGAAATACATTTACTTTATTTTTTAACAGGTAATCTTTGTTTTTGCAATGTAAAGTATACACAGATCATCTTCATGAAACCAGCGACATATCTGCACTTCTCATTTTACGCTTATATTAGGAATTACTCTGTAGTTTTTTGAGTATGTCATTCTCCCTTCCCACCACTGGAAGGGGAGGTAATATCATGAATTAGGAAAAATAGACTTAAGTAACAAATTTAGTGAGCTCTCCTATGTAAAGGAACATTTATTTCAGGGTTGTTGATCTTGAACAGGTAAAGGGTAGGTGATTTTTAAAGGGTAGATGATTTTTAAAGAAAAAATTCTGGACGCAAGATTAGTTGCACGACTTTTAGATTTAAGTAGAAGCTAGATTTTTAGACATTCAAAGTGTTGAGAGCGTAAGTTTGGAATATTGGAATTGAGAAAATCTGGAAAAGCAGTCAAATTAGATTTAGTTATGGATTTGTATTATAGATATGATAATGTGTTTTGAAGGAAACTGTTACAGGAATGATAAGAGCAGAAAAAGGAAATGGGGGAAAATTGTATACTTGCAGGTACTGTAAATTGCATTATTCAAGTCAATTCAATGATATAGATCATTTACTATGGATCAAGCATGTTAGGAAGCCATGTAGGAGCAAATAAAGATAAAGCCACAATAACCAAAATTCATATTTTGGCAATAAATTTCTAAGGTTGTTCAAAATCATGAATAAATTTTATTATTTAGGCATACTAAATTTTTTTTTTTTGAATTGGGATTTAACATAGAGGGTAGATGTTAAGTGCTTCACGAAATCACTTTGTTAGGTATTATAGGATACAAAGGTTGTCTTTGGCCTTTAGGAATCGAATGTAGTGAGGAATGTAAGATATTTGCACAAAAATTTACGGCATAAAGAAATACATGTAAAAATTTAACCACATGGTTGGATTGACCTAAAATTTAGAGTTGTTTAAAAGTGTTCATTTTTTGGCTTAAGTAATCATGGAAAGTAGTGGAGGTATAGTAATACTTACAAAGATAGTTCAGTGGTGTTTTTTATTGAAAATTTACTTGAATACCAGGCTGTATGCTAGTTGCTTCATGTACATTTCCTAAGCTTTTCAACAACATACAATCATATTTCTTTTTTTTATTTTTTTTTGAGAATTTTAATATTTATTTTTTAGTTTTCGGCAGACACAACATCTTTGTTTGTATGTGGTGTTGAGGATTGAACCCGGGCCCCAAGCATTCCAGGCGAGCGTGCTACCACTTGAGCCACATCCCCAGCCCACAATCATCTTTCTTAATGGGGACTCTAATATGTTAGATAATTTGCCCTGGCTCTGTGGCTAGCAAGTTTGCATTCAGATATGTCTGATGTCAAAGCCTGTGTGTTTCCACTATTCCCAATAAACTGTTATCTCCCAGTAAACTGGTACCTCAATTCAATATTTCACAGGGTAAAAGTTTTCTAAAACAAAGATTCAGGGTTTTGGATAAGGTGGATGAAGGCCTTTCAAATTAAGAGAATAATATTAGTGGAAGGTTGGAGGTAGTAAAGTTAATTGTGTACTCAGAGAAGTTAGTTGACCAGGTTACCTAGAATATAGCATTCACATTTGGGAACTGGTGTTAAGGTTGTCAAATTTAAATTGGGTTGAATTGTTGAGCATGTTTAAAATGCTGTATTTAGAAGTTTGACATTTGGAAGGTAATGAAGAGTGACTAAGATTTAATAGTGTGTAGAATGATTTGCTGTGGCAAGCTAGCTTTCTCTCTCTCTCAGGTTTTTTTTTTTTTTTTTTTTTTTTTTA
>NW_025999853.1:37958047-37971871 GCF_001458135.2 Marmota marmota marmota | reverse complement strand
TTTTTTTTTTTTTTTTTTTTTTTTTTTAAATAGTGGGGATTGAACCTGGAGGCACT
The DNA here is from genome assembly GCF_001458135.2 of Marmota marmota marmota. Lineage (NCBI taxonomy): Eukaryota > Metazoa > Chordata > Mammalia > Rodentia > Sciuridae > Marmota > Marmota marmota. Next base: position 37,971,815 of record NW_025999853.1, on the reverse strand, counting down.
TTACCACTTGAGCTACATCCCCAGCCTTTTGTTTCTTTGTTTTGAGACAGGTCTCATGAAATTGCTCTGGGCTTCCCTAACTTGCTGAGGCCAGCCTCAAACTTGTGATCTTCCTGCCTCAGCCTCCTGAGTTTCAATATAGTACTGTAAATACTGGGTAAAGGTAATAGTAATGGATGAAAATGAAGGCTTGACTGGACCTGGCAATTGATTTAGTAGTTGGGTAGAGGGAGGGATTGGTAGGAAAGGTTTGGAGAAGATAGAAGCTGGGAAAGTTACATTTTTTAAATGTGGGATATGTTGATGGTGATACTGTTACTAGAAATATGGGCAAGGAGTTGTGTAATGAGATCAGTTTTGGATATATTTTTTTTTAAATATGTTTTTAGTTGTAGATGGACAAAATACCTTTATTATATTTTTATGTGGTACACAGGATCGAACCCAGTACCTTCCACATGCAAGGCAAGTACTTTACCACTGAGCTACAACCCCAGCCCTGTTTGTTTTTTTATGTACTTGACAAACACTGGAAATGCCCAGAGGCTTTTGGAAATGTGAGTTTGCAGTTCAGGAGAGAGGTCAGGGTTAGGCATATATTAAACATGGTGTAGAGAATAATGCAAATAAAAACACTTGTAGAGTCCACTTAAGGAGATGAACATGCCAAGGGAAAGTGCTGAGGGGAAAGAAAAAAACACAAACTAAAACAAACCCTGTATTTTAGATAGCATCTGTTTAAAACAAGGAAAAGACACTAAGTAATCTATTTTATGCAATGGATAAAAAATTTGATAGTATGTATACAACTTCTTCACATTGCAGATTCAGATGGAGTAGAAGGAATCTGATCATTAAAAATCCAGTTGGGAAATAAATTTTTTTGCCCTTGCTAGTAAGAATACTATCCTGTCATTATCCTATTTCAAGGAGGACAAGTCAGTTTTTGGTTACTTAAAAGCTATGTTTGGTTATTTCTTTTGAACATTTGCTTGGCAAGTGATATGTGAGGATTTAAAAGTAAATCTCTGATATTTTATTCCATTTATTTGTTTGCATGATTTTGATTTTGGTTTGGATATCAAGAATCTCTGAATATTCACAGATAATACTTGTGCCTTTTATTATAGCCAGTTGTTAATATTGCCTTTTATAGAAAATGGTATTTAATTACATATTTTTCTTCCAACTCTCTTTTGTAAGTATTTTTGATTAAAGTAAGTAGTTTTATCTCTAATGTTCTGATTACTCTAGTGGGATAGAATAAGGTACTTTCTGGGTGTGGGATCAAACCCAGGGCCTCATGCATGCTAGGCAAGCATTTTATCACTGAGCTACATCTCCACCCAGCTTAAGATACTTTTATCTATCATGTAATGATACATATGTGAAAATTATGTTTTATGTTTAAGAACTATCAATTTATAGAATTTTATGTTTTCTGTTTAGATATTTAAATAAGGGGAATTTGTGTATTAAAATGTAAAAGTCTGTAATAGTTTGCAAAATGAGGCTTAGAGAGATAACTTTTTAAATACAGTTTATTATTTTTAGACTAAGTTACCATGGAATTGCTTGTTTCTTGAGAATTAATACAAATTCCTTTTGTTTTTCAGGAATATGTTTTTCACTGTACGCCAGCACTTGAGACTGTCCAAAGTGTTCTGCGTCAGTGTTGTTGGAGGCAGGGGGTTTTTTGTGTGCTTTGCCTGGATGGTTGGCTTAGTTTCAGTGAGCCTGGTATTAACGAATCGAAGGTCAAGAGTTCCATTTAGCTTCTGTCTGAATGATGGCCAGGGAGTACACCTCTCACTCCCACCAGCTGTCTTGCAAATTCCTTGGTTGCCATTGTTGCAAAGGTGACTGCATGTGGGTAGATCTTTTACTATTGGAAGAATATTAGAGGAAACTTAGCCAAATGGTTAAGAACTCTGACTGCAGTTATGACAGATCTCTGTTAATTTGTGGCCTTGGGAGAGTCCCTAAACCTGTCCAAGCCTCTGTTTCCTCATTATTGGAGAGGTTAATATTTGGTTTGGGCCATGCACAGTGGAGCACACCGTAATCCCAGTGGCTGGGAGGCTGAAGCAGGAGGATCACAAATTTAAAGCCAGCCTCATCAAAGCAAATTAGTGAAATCCTTTCTCAAAATAAACAATAAAAGGGCTGGGGATGTGGCTTAGTGTTTAAGAGCCCCTAGGTTTAATCCCTTGTGCGCCCCCCCCCCCAAAAAAAAAAAAAAAAAGATTGGTTTGGCCATGTCCCATGTCATTGTTTTCCTTTTGTAAGTTGGAAATGGCTACCTAGACCTGTGGTTCCTAAATGCTGGAATGTAGAGTACTGTTAGTTTATGAAAAAGTTTTCACCTGTTTGAGTGAAATGTGAATGTAGTTAGCTTTCATAAAACTAAATATTTTTTCTAAAATTATCTTTTATCCTTTTTGGTGGTAGCATATTAGTTCTTTTATGAAACAGCGGTGATGGTAATTGATAGGTTTTTAAAATGTCATCAGCAGAATAAAAGTTGGCAACCCTATGCTGGTCATCCTTTTGAGATTATGGTTCTGTGAAATCTCAAAAATCTTAATTTAAACTGTATCCAAGTGAGGGATTGAAGAGAGTGTTCATCCAGTGTTTATGCATGTTCAAGTTAGGTTTGGGGTACATTCTGCCCCTCTTTTACCCTATAGGAACTGTATGGTGATTCTCACCACCATTGAATTCAGTTTTGTCAAGTTTCACACTTAATACAGCATACTTCAAGGAGCAATTCAGACTCTTTTCAGTTGAGTTCATACAGAGTTGCTTCAAATTATTTGTTTAAGGGTATTTCTCAACCAGAGACCCAGGAGAAAACTGGTGAATCCTGGGGGCTGACTGGAGGTGCTGCTTTAAGTTAGTACTCTTGTTTATTAGCCAGCAAGATAAATAATTTGTCTGTGACATAGTAAAGTAGCAGAAATTGGCTTCCTTTTTTTTTTTTTTTTTTTAACCCCTTCTATAAGAAAGACTAATGAAGCTGGAGTAAGTGAGAAGTCTTTTTATTCAAAATAGCAAGTAAATGTACAAATACCAGTATTCAAAATGCTTTCTAGAGATAGAGAATAGGGGAGCACTGTATAATAGGTTATGTAAGTAGAGCCACAGAAGTACTTCTGACACAACCAGTTATTAACATAAGCACTTATTGAAATTGCATCACTTGTCTGGATGAGAAACTTATTGACTCCCTGGTTTACTTGGAGTAGGGGAGGGATATAGGAATTTAAGTTACAAACCTAGTCAAGGCAACTGTCAAAGATTTAACATTTGTTTCCTTTGAGCATTCTTTGGTTAGGTAATTTAAAAAGTAGGGAGTCCTATAGAAATACTTAATAATTTATGCATTAGAATGCCTAAAGCAAGGGTTGGGGTTGTGGCTCAGCAGTAGATCACTCAGCAGTAGATCAGTAGATCACTCAGCAGTAGATTGGAGGCCCTGGGTTCAATCCTAAGTGCCACATAAAAATAAATAAAATAAAGGTATTATGTCCAACTACAACTAAAAAAAAAAAGAATGCCTAAAGCAAAATGTTTAGGTTAAGTTGAAATACCTCTGTTATATTTTAAAGAAAACTGAAGGTTTGCTGCTTTAGATATTAAAGGTGATATTGGTTTATAGAGTATTATTGTATATAATTATTTCTAGTAAATAAAAAATTCATGTATAACTCATTTATTTTAACAATGTTTAAATTTTTCTACCAGATATTCCCAGTAGCAGAAGTGAGTTGGATGAGTACCCTTAAAAGTCTAGGGATGTAGTCCAGAGTGTGCCTTCTATCAGTTGAAAGGATTTTTTTTTAAAAAATATTTTTTTAGTTGTCAGTGGACCTTTATTATTTAATTTATGTAGATGTGGTGCTGAGAATCAAATCCAGTGCCTCACATATGGTAGGCAAGTGCTGTACCACTGAGCCACAACCCCAGCCCCATCAGTTGAAAAGATTTTGATGCCTGTAGGGTTTTATTTTTAACACTTGGAGGAATTTTGCATTTTGCTATATTTTATGTATGTAAACAGTGTTTCACTGTCAACTAAAACTGAAGCCCTAAGAACTGGTATGTTCATCTTATGGATAGTGCTAACCTATTTTTGGCCTCCTTTTTTTCTTTTTTAAATCCTCCTGTATCTGGTGACTGGTAAACGTAGAAGACTGAACAATTTATTTTATTTTATTTATTTATTTTTTTAAAATTTTTTTTAATATTTATTTTTTAGCAGACACAGCATCTTTGTTTGTACGTGGTGCTGAGGATGGAACCAGGGCCGCACGCATGCCAGGCGAGCGCGCTACCGCTTGAGCCACATCCCCAGCCCTGAACAATTTATTTTAAATACTAATGAGGAACTGTAATTTTGTAATTTCTACAATGAATGACTAAATTGCTGAGGCTGACCTTGAATTTGTGTTCCTCCCGAGTCGTTGGGATTATAGACATGTACCACCATGCCTAGCAATGAAATGACTTTAAAGGGGATCTTGCTGGTTGTTGCCTATAAACCGAGTGACTCAGAAGACTGAGGCAGGAGGATCACATATTTGAAACCAGCCTGGCAATTTAGAGAGACCTTATCTCAAAATAAAATAAAAAGGGCTTGGTGTGTAGCTCAGTGGTAGAGTACTTGCCAACATGTGTGAGGTTCTGAGTTCGAATGGCAGTATAGTTAAAAAAAAATGTGTGTTGGGGGGAGTATCTGATCATTTTTAAAAAGTGTTCTTTTACATTTAAGGTTATTTGTTTATTTGTAATGTTACAACAAAATACAACAGTGTGTCTAATAGAGCTTTCTGCAATGATAAAAATGTTCTCTATCAGTGCTGTTTAATAGAGTGATCCAGGTGTAACTACTACTTAGCACCTACGATGTGTCTAGTGTTACAGCAGAGCTTAATTTTTAATTTTTTTCATTTTAACTAATTAAAATTTGAGTAGCCATGTGGCTAGAGGTTGCTGTATCAGTGCTGTTCTTTAGGGTTAGATAAAAGGGAGAAGAGGTTAAAAATCTTCATGTCTCCTCTCAGGTCAGGTTTAGGCAGGTTAGGCACTTAAAAGGCTGCCTTTCTTCCTTCTGTCCTTCCTAACCAGAAATTGAACCCAGGGGTGCTTTACCACTAACCTATATATCCCCAGCCCTTTTTGTTTTTTCAGACAAGATCTTGCTAAGTTGCTGAGGTTGGCCTTAAACATTTGATCCTCCTGTCTCAGCATCTTGAGTAGTTGGGGTTAGGGATGAGTGGCACTGAATTCAGCTTGCCTTTATTTTTAATTTTACATGGATGTATTTTTTTTTTTAAATCCAAATTTCTTCCCTCAAATTTGAATGCTAAACTCTATGTAGTTTCCTTTATTTTAGTTCTCCCCAACCCCCAATAAATTGTTTCTTTGGTTTACGTATATATTTGCAAATATCTTTGATCATTATTCCCTCTCTCTGGGATCTGGGGTTGTTTTCTTTTTTTGTGGGGCAGGACTAGGGATTGAACTCAGGAGCACTTGACCTAGCCACATCCTCAGCCCTATTTTTGTATTTTTTTAGAGACAGGGTCTCACTGAGTTGCTTAGTGCCTCACCTTGCTGAGGCTGGCTTTGAACTTGAGATCCTCCTGTGTCAGCCTCCTGAGCTGCTGAGATTACAGGCATGTGCCACCGTGCCCAGCTGTTGTTTTCTTTTTGCTTGGAAGATTTCTTTCTTTTTTTTTTTTTTTTTTCCCCTAGTGAAGGTCTGCTGGAGAACTTGTTATTGGTTGGAAAGTATCTACATCTCTTTCTGAAGATGGTTTGTCTGAATGTGTATTCTAGATTAGCAGTTACTTTTTTCTTTGCTCATTATAGATCTTATTCCATTCTCTTCTGGCTTTTATTGCTGTCAGAAAATCCATAACCTCTTGTAATTGTCATTCCTTAATAGGTAACTGTTGTTTCTTTATGGCTAGTTATAGAATCTTTATCTCTGTAACTTATATTTCTTGTATGTTCTTCTTATTCTATCCTACATGCCTCTTAACCTTTTATTTTCCATTTATTTACTCTTCTAAGTTGTTCAGGATAATTAGTGTCTTTTCTTGAAGTTAGCTAGTCCTCTCTTCACCTGTGTTCAACCAGTGTGTTGAATTAATTTTTTTCCCTTGATTTTACTATAGTATCTACTTTTTTATTGTGGTAAAATGTGTGGGTGTGCATACATACATACATATAATAGGATTTGCCTTTTTAACTGTTTTGAAGTGTGCAGTTCATTGTCATAAAATACATTCACCATTGTGTAATCACTACTAGGTCATTTCTAGAACTTTTTCATCACCAACTGAAATCTGTACCAATTGCATAATAATTCTCCATTCCCTCCCCTAGCCCTTGACAACCACTGTTTTACTTTTTGTCTCTGAATTTGACTATTCAGATTCATGTAAGTGGACTCATATAATAGTTGTCCTTTTGTGTCTGGCTTATTTCATTTAACAGTGTCTTCTCAGTCCATTTATGTTGTAGCATGTTCATTAGTTTTTAAAAAAATTTCATGTACTTTATGTTTTTTATTTCTATAAGTTTTATTCAGTCCCTTATAATTTGCTTTTTTTTTTGTTTGGAGATGGAACCCTGGGCCTTATACATGCTAAGCAAGTGCTCTACCACTGAGGTACCATCCCCTCATACCTCTGTTTTAAATAGGAATATATTTATTCCTGTTTCGATTATATTTTGAAATTTTCTTCATTTTATTGTGGTGTCAGGGATTGAACCCAGAGGTGCTTAACCACTAAACCACATTCCCAGCCCTTTTTAACTTATTTTATTTTGAGAAAGGGTCTCACTTGGTTGCTTACAGCCTTGCTAAATTCCTGAGGCTGGCTTTGAACCTGAAATCCTCTTGCCTCAGCTTCCTGAGCTGGTAATTCCAGCATCTGAAGCCTTTGTAGGTGGTTTCTTTGTTTTCTTTTGTTTTTGGTACCAGAGATTGAACCCAGGGGCACTTAACTACTGGGCCACATCCCCAGCCTTTTTTTTTTTTTGAGACAGGGTCTTGCTAAGTTGCTTAGGGCCTTGCTAAATTGTTGAGGCTGTCCTTGATCTTGCAATCTTCTGCCTCAGCTTGGATCCTAAGCTGGTGGGATTTCAGGTGTGTGCCACTAAATGTATCATTTTGCTGGATTTTTCTTTTTTTGCTGGTGTTGCCCATGGTGTCATGCTTTGTTTCTTTCTTTCTTTTTTTTTCTTCGTGTTGGGTCTAACACAGAACATCAAACATGGTAGGCAGGTGTTCTACCACTGAACTACACCTCCAACCCCTTGTCTTGTAATTTTTAACTGTGAAATGCCTTGGAACTTTATATTTTGTGTAGTGAATTTTAGTAGTACTTCAGAATTCTATAGTTTAGAGCTTATACATAAATCTCTGGGGGTAGTTCCCTGTTCTTCTAAAGTTTTTATTTTGAAATAATTTCAAACTTACCAAACTTACTTGCAAGAATAATACAGTAGACCTTGTATACCATTTGTCCATATTCGCCAATTTGGCTTAGGATATACACATTATTTTTTGTTAAATAATTAAAAATTACATGCTTTTAAAAATTTTGTGCCTTTTTACCTGTATTTTCTAAGCATAAAGTTATTTATTCTCTTAGGTAATCATAGTATCATTATCAAATTCCAGAAATTTAACGTGCTACTTTAATCTACACTTTGTATTTCAATTTTGTCAAATTTGATCATGCATTTTAGTTTTCTTTAATTTGAAAGTTCCTTTTCTTTGTTTTTCTTGTAATTGAAGAATGTATGTATTTTGTACGAAGTTTAAAAATTTGGGTTTATCTGGTTTGATCTGATTTGCCTAGTGATTTGATTCAAGTTACTTATCATAAGTCTGAATAACTGTAGAAGTGATGTTTCCCTGTCAGGATATCACATCTGAAGATATAAAATGTCCCTTTGTCTCTAGTGATTTTAGGTACCAGGGATTGAGATCAGGGACACTTGATCACTGAGCCACATCCCTGGCCCTATGTTGTATTTTATTTAGAGAAAGAGTCTCACTGAGTTGCTTAATGCCTCATATTGCTGAGGCTGGTTTTGAACTCTCAATCCTCCTGTGTTAGCCTCCCAAGCTGCTGGGATTTCAGGCATGCGCCACCATTCCTGGCTTACGATTTTAATTTTGGTTGAAGTGTTGTCTGGTTTGCCTCTAGTTACTGTTTTCCCTTTGGCAACTAATGTACAATGTGTATGGAGATATCTGCCGCAGCCCGGCTGGCTGGGCAAAATAAGCGGAGGGGGTGACGAATAACTTGTGTACTTGATACAGCAGGAGTGGAAGCCGTTTATTGCAGGACAGGAGCAGTATTTATACATTCCACACAGCTTATCTAATTAGCATAAACTAGATACATCAGTCAACCAATAAAGAATTTCCACACTTAATGGCTTGTTTTTGTTACTTCTCAAACCACTCCCTCTGGCATTTTGCCAGGCACCATCCAGACTTGTTTACGAACTCTAACATTCCCCTGGCAAAATGCCAGGTGTTATTTTGACTTGTTTACAGACTCTAGCAGATATCCTAGTGTTTTGTTTTTTATCTTAATGAAAAACTAAGTGCACTAATAACATACCTAATTTGTATAGTGCTTTTTAGTTTGCCAAGTATTTTTTTTTATTTTGTGATTTTAATTTAATCTTCATGACAATAGTATTTTATAGTTCTGGAAACTATGACTTAGAGATGTAGCTAATATGATGTAATATTGGAATTCAAATTCTGCTGTCTTAAGATGCTTTTCATTAGCTGCAGTTGTCTTTTAAATTACTAGATAGTGGGGTTGTGGTTGTGGCTCAGTGGTAGAATGCTTGCCCAGCATGTGTGAGGCACTGGGTTTGATGCTCAGCACCACATTAAAAAAAAAAAATAATAAGCAAAATTAAGGTATTGTGTTCATCTACAACTGAAAAAGAAATCTTTAAAAAAAATTGCTAGATTGTACACTCAGGGTATGGTCTTTGTCTTTTTTGCTGTTACATTATTGTACTCCTGAATGAATAAATAACGTATAAACATGAGTTACTCTCTGAAATGCCTTATTTATAAGGTAGTAATTCTAGTGCAATTGTCTTTTTATATAATTTTCATATACAAATATACACATAATATGTTTATGTAATTCTATATAATTATTGAGAACTTAAGAGTCATGTAGAAGGAGTGCTGGTATTTTATATAACAGATTTTTCATATTAAAAAGTTGATTGGTTTGCACGTGGCAAATAAAATCTGAAAGTATCAGGTGGGAAAAGATTAGTGAGGCAGAGTTTCAAATGCTAGTTCAATTCTTTCTCTAGTTATTAAACAAGCTTTTAAGATTTGGCTAATCAGAGGAGATGACTTAAGGTTTTCCTAATGTTAACTTTTGCACTGATACCAGGTTATAGTGTTGGCTAATGTAATCAATCCTTTGACCTGGTGAATTGGTAGAAATTAGATCCTATCCATTCCTTTTCCTCCTACCTATAAATTTCAGTTGAAGCTGGAGGGACTTGGGCATTGCATCTTTGTTAGAATATGAGTTCTGTTGGGTGTGTAGGCACACCTGTTATCTGAGCTAGTTGGGAGACTGAGGCAGGAAGCTCTCAAGTTCCAGGCCAGGCTGGGCAATTTGGTAAGATGCTGTCTGGGGCTACAGCTCTGTGGTGAGCACTTGACTGGCATGTATGAAGCTGTGGATCGAATTTTCAATATCACAAAAAACAAAAACAAAATAAATTCATCCATTGGCCGATTGGTGTAATATTTAGTTATTGGGAGCCTACCTAGGTGTCTCAATTTCAAAGCCAGCCTCAGCAGACTTAGTGAGGCCCTAAGCAATTTAGTAAGATCCTGTCTCTAAATTAAAAAACAAAAACACAGGCTAGGTATTGAGGGTAAATAGTGAATTAAAACACACATGTGGCCAGGTGTGGTGGCACATCCCAGTTTCAGGAGGGTGAGGCAGGAGGGGTTGCAAGTTTGAGGTCAGAATGGCAATTTAGTAAGGCCCCATCTCAAATAAAACAAAAAAAATAATAATTAAAAAGAAGGCTGAAAAGTAGTTCAGCGTTAGAGCACACCTAGGTTCAATCCACAATTTCAGTAAAAATCAGAGAAAAGTGGGGAGTAGGTGTGTGTAGGTGATTGATTGCTACTGTCAATCAATGGAACACCACCATCCAGAGGTAGTAAGATATTATATTGTCTGAAGTAGTCATTTGCATATTTAAATTGAATAAATATAAAAAAATCTCATATCTGTTGAAACTTTTTTGTCAAGGAAGAAACTTCTGAGGTTCTTAGTGGATTATGTAAGTATAGACTTTGAGTTTAAAACCATTCATTTGAGCATGTTCTGAAAATTTACTAATATTCATTTAATATTATTACTAATATTCATTTAAGCTTTTATTAAAGCCTGAATTAAGTAAATTATGTTTATCCTTAAGACTGCCATTTGCAACCTTTGGGGTCTTGTGAATAGTTGATAGTAATACCTTGGAAGTACTTGTTACATAGCTCATTTTACATTCTCATTTCTCCCACCCTCTCACAAAAAATTTATATATTGCTGGGCGAGGTGGTGCACTCCTGCAATCGCAGCGACTCTGGAGGCTGAGGCGGGAGGATCTCAAGTTCAAAGCCAGCCTCAGCAAAAGTGAGGTGCTAAGCAACTCAGTGAGACCTGTCTCTAAATAAAAATACAAAATAGGGGTGGGAATGTGGCTCAGTGGTTGAGTGCCCTCAGTGCCAAAAAAATAAAAATAAAAAAGTATATATCTTATACATGCTAGTGTATGTATTTATATATTTTATTTAAAAAATTTTTTTTATTTAGTTTTTTTGGTACTGAGCTGTATCCCCAGCCCTTTTTATTTTTTGAGACAGGGTCTTGCTAAATTGCTTAGGGTCTCACTGTGTTGTGAGGCTGGCCTTGAATTTGTGATCCTCTTGTCACAGCCTCCTGAGTGGCCTGAATTACAAGCATGTACCATCACATGTGGCTGTTTTTTTAATTTCTTATTTTGAAGACTCACAGACAGTTGCAGAAATAGTAGACCTCTATGTATCCTTTATTCAGTTTTCCCAGGGGTGACATCTATAATATCTGTCAATTATGAAAACAATTTATTTTACTATCAACTAGACTACAGACAGTATACAGAATTCACCATTTTTTAAAGCTGCCTTTTTTTTTTTTTTTTGCCATGAGAGATTGAACTCAGGGGCACTCCTGAGCCACATCCCCAGCCCTATTTTGTGTTTTTTTTAGAGACAGAGTCACTGAGTTACTTAGCACTTCAGGCTGCTGAGACTGGCTTTGAACTGGCTATCTCCTGTTTCAGTTTCTTGAGTTGCTGGGATTACAGGGCCCCTGGGATTACCGGTGTGCCATACCGGAGTGCCGTCCAGTGCCCAGCTTTAAAGGCTGCGTTTCTTTGTGTGTGCTTGTATATGTAGTTCTGGGCTGTATTATTTTGAGAATGGTATAGATGGATGAAATCAGGCAGTGTATAATCTTACCTTTTTTTTTTTTCAGGGTCTTGCTAAATTGCTGAGGCTGACCTTGAACCTGATCTCTGATTTAGCCTTCTGAGTTGCTGGGATTATAGGCATGCACCACTGTGACCAGCAGTGTCTAACTAGAGATGTGTGTTTTTAAAATGTTTGCTTTAATTTAAAAAGTAAAATAAATTTCTGAAAGATTAAAAAAGAGAAAAATAATTCTTGATTCTCCCACTCTAATAAATAGTCATTATTTCAGAGGTTTATCTCTCCTTTCCCCTCTTTGGTAGGGTTCGAAACTAGGGCCTCTCATGCTATGAAAACACTATCATTGAGCTACATTCCCCAGCCTAGAGTTTTTTTTTTAATATATATATATATTTAGTTTTAGGTGGACACAATGTCTTTATTTTGTTTTTATGTGGTGCTGAGAATAGAACCCAGTGCCTCACGCATGCGCTACCATTTGAGTCACATTCTTATTCCCAGCCTAGAGTTGTTTTTATAGCCTTTTTCATAGGCATATTTTATATCATTGTAGTATATGTTCAGTGTTGTGTGCTGCTTTGTAAAAGCTTAGCATTCTGTTAAGCCTTTTTCTTTTTCTTTTTTTTTCCTAGTGCTAGGAATTAAACTCAGGGCCTTGCTGTACCCCCAGATCAGTATTTAAGTATTTTCTGTGTAACTATTCATCATGTTTAGTTTTTATCATTATTAGAAATGTTTGAGCTGGACCCCATTACCAAGAAAAAAAGTTTTTGTAGACGATACCTTTGAGCATATAGATTTCTTCATGTTTTTAATTATTTTTTAAGGGGGATTCCCAGGTGTATGGTTTTTGAGTCAAAAGATATATGAGTTTTTTTTTTTTTAATTTTTGAAACATTTGGTTAAATTGCTTCTCAAAAGAATGGTACTATTAGTACTATTTCCTTAAATCCTTTTTATATTAGATATGAGTATTACTCTTCCAACTTAATAGGTGAAAAAAGGTACTTCTTTGTTCTAATTTTAGCATATATTCGTAGTTTTTCCATGAAGAAGAAAAATGTTCCTAATGATATGAACTTTTAAAAATGTGACTTTACCTTTAAGTAATTTGGAGAAGCATTTTGATATCTGTACCAGTGTTGAACAGTTCTGAGTGGGAGGTTGAATTACCAGATTATTCTCTTTAAGTTTATAAAGTTTGTTACCTGCAAACTGATTTCCAGTTTCTATCTTGTTTCTCTTTGCTGTCTGCTGTTATCTCCTTTTTACTCTTTACAATCTGAATCTCCTTGAACTTTTCCCCTGTTTTGTGTTCAGAGACTTGCTGTTCTCTCCATTGGTACCATGCCAGCACCTCATTCATTTTTTCCTATGGTTTTGTCAGCTTCAAGTGCCTGGTCACACTGCCATGTTAATGCATTACTGTAATCTTATTGTTAAGTGTAACCCAGGAATACTTTAGTCTCCTGGAGCTCTCAATAGTTTCAGAGTTCACTTTTTTGATGGCCACCACAGAAGTTATATGGCTAATAATAGATGAAGTATGTTTGTGTAATGTACATGAATTTAAAAATACAAAATAATAAGAACTTTGTGTTTCTGGAGACACAAAGTACTGTGTTCTCCAAGTAGTAGACCATTGAGTTAATAAGATAACAAAACTTTTTTTTTTTAATTTTTGGAAATAAGTTTCATAATATTATTTTAATTTTGTTTTTGATTTTGTTTTAGTAATGGGAATTGGACTTAGGGGCACTTAACCACTGAGCCACATCCCTAGCCCTTTTTTGTATTTTATTTGGAGACAGGGTCTTACCGAGTTGTTTGGGGCTCACTAAGTTGCTGAGGCTGGCTTTGAACTCAAGATCCTCCTGCTTCAGCCTCCAAACTGCTGGGATTACAGGTGTAAGCTTTTGAGTTTGTTTTCTTCAGTGAAAGTGAGTGAACCCAAGGCCTTGCATATGCAAGTATTCTACCCTGAGGTGTACCCTAGCCTTAAAACAAGTTTTAGATTAAATATTTACTATGTGCTATGCAAAAGTGCATTATTTTACTTAGCCTTCACTGTAATCCTATAAGTTTCCAAGGTGCTGCATATAAGATCTCATGTGATATATCAAGTAGGTAATTGAAAAAATTGATAAGCAGGGAGTCAACGATACATGCTTTTAAATTTAACTTGAATATGTATTCCCCCCCCCCCCCCCC
>NW_025999853.1:37939074-37958024 GCF_001458135.2 Marmota marmota marmota | reverse complement strand
AAGGGTCAAGGTTTTTCTTTGTGGACAGTCTGTTTGATTAGATTTCTAGATAATTTTTTAGCATAGTTTACAGTTTGGCATTACTATGAAGTATCCTAATAGTGTCTTTTTTTTCTTACAGAAGACCGAGAACATGAAAGCTCTTTCACTGTAATATATAAAATCCTTCTATCTCTTTTATATTTGTTTTTTTTTTTTTGTTCATTTGTTTATATTTTGAGATAGGATCTTGCTACAATGCCCAGGCTGGCCTTGAACTCCTGGGCTCAAGTGATCCTCCTGTCTCAACTTTTATCCCCCTGGGACTGGGACTATAGGTGCATAGCACTGTGCCTTCCTCTTCTGAAGTTTTATGCTTTCCCCTTGTTCTTTTTTGTTTGTTTGTTTGTTTTGTTTTTGGTACTAGGGATTGAACTGGGGGGGGGGCACTTGGCCACTGAGCCACATTGCCAGCCCTATTTTGTATTTTATTTAGAGGCAGGGTCGCACTGAATTGTTTAGCGCCTCAATGTTGCTAAGGCTGGCTTTGAACTCTTGATCCTCTTGCCTCAGCCTCCCAAGCTGCTGGGATTACAGGCATGTGCCACTGCGTCTGGCTTCCCCTTGTTCTTATAAAACTGTTTTTTTTCATACACTTAATTTCATAATAATTTTTAAAAAGTAATTAGTCTTTGAATCTTTTTGAACTTTTCACAGAAACAACCTCTTTCCACTCATAATTCATCAGTTTACATAATCTTAAATTACATAATTACAATAATACATACAGTTGGCATAAACTGGTTTGGGAACAAACAGCTGGCTCTTATTAAGCTTTCAGCTCATTTGGTGAGAGCAGAAGTGTCAGGACATAGTAATAAAATAGTCTACTTAATAGTCCCTACAAGGTGCAAGTGGTCAGCTTCTGGTGGGCATCAGTGAGTAATTTATGGAGAGATTTGAGAACTTCTATAAATTGATAACAAAGGTCTTTTGAAGAATTTATTTCCATTTTATAGTTGAGAAAACAAGCATCAAAGAGTTAAGTAACCATAAGTTCAAGTAGTTAAAATAAGTGATTGTGCATCAGGATTTGTACCTAGATCTGTATGGGTTCAAACGTAGCATGTCTTCTTACCTAGTTATGCAGGTTTTGAATGCCTTTCAGATCATTTGATCTACCTAGTCATTAAGTGCTTTCAAGTGGTCCCCAGGTCACATTTGGGGTAGCTTTCTTATACCTGGCCCATATCTTGGGTCCTAGTTTCCTTTTGCTGTTTCTGTGCTAAGTAAAAAGTGAAGGTGCTTTTCAGGGTGTAAATTAGCTTATAATCATTTTTAAAATTTATATAGGCAATAGGTATGTGGGAGCTCTTGCTAAGACCTTGCAGTGTTACATATAGATGGGGTTTGTGAAATAAGAATATAAAGGGGAAAAATGGAGTGGAGAACATAGATATAACTATTGTTCTTCCTCCTGTTAAATTTCCTTAAATTTCTTTTGTTCAATTGGGATCTGATCAATCATCTTAATCCATGTCCTCTGTATTCATTTTTTTTAAACCAGGATTTAAAGAAAAGGAATATATATAGATAGACATGCCTTTTTTCCCCCAGATGAACTGTTTTGTTATTAGTTAGAGCTTAATATGTATTTTTTTTTTTTTTTTAAACCTCCAGTGCTGGGGATTGAACCCAGAGTCTTCTGAATCTTGGCAAGTGATACACCACTGAACTATATCACTAGCTCTAATTTTGCATTTCATTTTTCTAAAACATTTATAGAAACTGTAAATTAGTTTGTTTCCATTAGTTTTCAGATGTTGGAATACAAAAAAGTTTTTCAAAAAGTAGGTTTTCTTTTCATTTTTTTTTTTTTTAACTACTGAGGGCTATAACTACAAGCAAAACTTCTGATCATTTTGATATAATTGGTGTTACACATCACTTTGATTTTTTTTTTTTTTTTTTTTCATGGTACTGGGAATTGAACCCAGGGCTTTTCACCCATGCTAGGAAAGTGCTGTACCACTGGGTCACATCCCTAGGCTTCCCCTCCACCACCCACCCCCACTTTATTTTTTGGTAATCTAGGAGTGCTTTATCTCTGAGTTACATCCCCAGCCCTTTTTATTTTTATTTTTTTGGCATTGGGAATTGAACCCAGGAACACTTAACCACTGAGCAACATGCTCATCCATTTTTATATTTTACTTACAGACAGAGAGTCTTGCTGAGTTCTTTAGGGCCTCACTAAGTTGCTGAGGCTGGCTTTGAACTCATGATCCTACTGCCTCAGCCTCCCCAGCTGCTGGGATTACAGGTGTGCACCACCGCGCCTGGCTCCTTTTTATTTTTTATTTTGAGACAAGTTCTTGCTAAATTGCCTAGGCTGGCCTTGAATTTTTTTGATCCTCCTGCTTCAGGCTCCTGGGTAGCTTGGATTACAGGCAAGTGCCATCATGCCTGACTCTACATTAGGTTTTAATTCTAATCCAAAAAAAGAAATTTGTCTATGTTTTTTTTTTTTTTTAATATTTTATTTATTTTTTAGTTTTCGGTGGACACAACATCTTTGTTTGTATGTGGTGCTGAGTATCCAACCCGGGCCGCATGCATGCCAGGCGAGCGCGCTACCACTTGAGCCACATGCCCACCCTCTTGTCTATGTTTTTTTCTTTGTAAATCAGATATGTAAACTCCACACATTAATTCTGTGTCACCTTTTACCTTCTGCTCCCTGTCTAGAATGCTAGGCAAGTGCTCTACACCCCCTGCTTGCTTTTTTCTTTATTTTCCCTTTTCTTTTTCCTCAAGGTACTAGGAATTGAACCCAGGGCATTCTACCACAGAGCTATACCCTAGAACTTGACCTTTGTTGCTGTTGTTGTTGTTGTTGTTATTATTTTGTTTTGAGACAGGATTTCATTAGGTTGACCCAGGCTGGCCTCAAATTTGGTAACTTGTGCCTTAGCCTCCTAACTGAGATTACAGGGAGCTATCCCCTACAGCTGCTCCTTCCTACTTTTTATTTTGATATTTGGGATTGAACCCAGAGGTGCTCAACCACTGAGCCACATCCTCAGCCCTTTTTATTTTTTATTTTGAGATGGTCTTGATAGGATGCTTAGAGTCTCACTAAGTTGCTGTGGCTGGCTTTGAACTTGTGATCCTCCTGCCTCAGCCTCCTGGGCTGCTGAAATTACAGGTATATGCCACCATACCAGGTTCCCCCTCCTACTTTCTTAAGTGTATTTTTCTCTCATAAGCTCATAAACTTTTCATTTTTTATATTGGTCCAAGTTGAATCTGGCAAAGGAATGTACTGAATTATTTTATATGCCAGTTAATATCTTTAATTTACTGAGGTTATATTCTAGATCTGTAAAACTGATTGGTTTGGCAACAAATATTTGGGCAGTGTAGTTTATTTTGTACAAAAAACAGGACAGATGCCAGGCGCAGTGGAGCACGCCTGTAATCCCAGTGGCTTGGGAAGCTGAGACAGGAGGATCACAAGTTCAAAGCCAGCTTCAGCAACAGTGAGGTGCTAAGCAACTCAGTGAGACCCTGTTTCAAAATAAATACAAAATAGGGCTGGGATGTGGCTCAATGGTTGAGTGCCCCTAAATTCAATCCCCAGGACCCCCTGCCACACCCCCCACAAAAAAAGTTGCTTTGGGTAATATCTCTTATATTTTGTCTAGATGTATACAAAGTTGCCATAGTTGTTAACCATTATATCCTAACCACATTTTATAACACTGGTAAAATGCATTCATTCTGCTGAACTAGCATAGTTTTCAGTTCTAATTAACATTGTCTACACATAAGGGAGCAGAAATATTATGCTCAGATCCAAGAGAGTGGCCTAAATTTCATTAGCAATTTAAAAAATTTCTCCTTTTTAACAAAAGGATAAAACATGAACATGATATAAAATTTAAGGACACAAAAAGATTTATTGTAATTCTCTTTTTCCTTCTACTTTCTTTTTAGTTTTTCTATTGCCTTGCCTTGGGTCCCCACCTGAGGCAAGTGCATATCAAGTTTTCATCCTGTATTTACAATCATATTCATTGTTTTAAATGGCTGCATAGTAGCCATTGTGTAGAATGTTGTAAATTCCCTTCTTTGGTAGACATTAAACTTGTCTTCGATTTTTAAGATAATGCTGTAGTGAGTACTGTATACATATTTTACACCTGCACAAATATGTCCGTACTTAAAATTTCTGAAGTAGAACTTTGTGCCTGTGGATATACATTAAAATTTGGATTGATATTGCCGTGTTGTTCTTGGCATATTCATTTTTGAAGTTAGAATGTTAGTTTAATAAGGTGCTCCTTGAAAATAATATGATCACTATGTAGTTATATGCTATTTATAACTAGACTTATTTTCTGCTTATTAATTATGTATTTGCAAGTGCTGATCATTCATGTTGTACAAACAACTGCCATTCACCAGTTTACTTTGTCAGAAAGGTTAGCAGTCACTGTCATTCCACTCTTTTACATAGGTAATCTCTTGTCATGTGAATAAATTATGTGTAAAAGGAATTTGGGAGCTGGGGATATGGCTCAGTTGGTAGAGCGCTTGCCTCGCATGCATAAGGCCCTGGGTTCAATCCCCAGCACCACACACACACACACACAAAAGGGGGATTTGGCCAGGGTCTGGGGGGGAGGGTGAGGAGAGGGGTGTTTAAAACAAGAAAAGGAACTTGGAATTTTCCCAGTAAGTCATATAAAAATGGTGTTTAGCTTGCCAAGTCAGGCCATAAAAATTTAACCCATTATATCCTAACCACATTTTATAACACTGGTAAAATGCATTCATTCTGCTGAAGTCCTGTTATAGGAAACTGGATATACCCAAAGTCTAGGACCTTGATTTTGAATTCCATTACCTGGGACCAGCGAGTAGTAGTTAGTTAGCGGGAAGCCTGAGGATTGGAATACTTGGAAAGGAAAATGAATGAGCTACAGATAAAAGAGTATGAAATGGTAATAGAATAAATGTGTTATCCCCCCCCCCCCTTTTCCATTGGTTGTTGTGCTAGGACTGGCAGGCCAAGGGAGGGATCAGGAAATGGGAAAAGATGTTACTGCTTTGACCCAGGGAATCACAATACATGGGATTTTGGTGAGTTGAGGTGAATTAGGTCTTTAAGGAGGTGACAGGGATTGAAAAGTGGAAATGGCTCCAATTGTCAGCAAAATTTATAGAATCTGAGAAAGGTGAATGGAATGGAAAATATTTCTAGGCATAAGAGAACCATCTGTATGTTAAGCATTTATAATTTATTCTTTTTGAAAAACGTGTGTACATTTTGGAGTCAAGTGGATTGAAGGCATGTTAAGGATTGTTTTGAGGAAAAGGACAGCAACATCTTGGCACCATACGGATATTTTTAAAGGGTAGTCTAACCATTCTTCCCTGAAGTGAAAACATATACAAAAACTCTGACTTAGAAAATGTTCTGTCTGTTGTATCCCAGTTAGTTTAAAGGTATCTGGTGCTGTTCTCACTTGAAGGGTTGGCAATAATTCTTTCTATTTGGATCCGTGGTGGAGCAAAACAGAGTTGACTGTACAGCCGTTGTCCTTCAGACCCGTCTAAATTTCTCAGTCTATTTATGAGCATCAACAAACACTTTGTGCATGCTTTTGCCATGGGTTGAATGTGTCTATTTTCCTTTAATTTAGCTTAAAACTAGTAATGGAATTCCTGAGGTTTTGAAAGGAATAGCGTTGGCAAACTTAGTTTTAAAACTAAAGGCAAATTAAGATACCAAGCAAAACAGAGGGATACTATTACTTTAAAAAGGGCTCTTAAAACTCTGCTGACGTTTGCAAACTTAGTGTCTTATATTTATATAAGCTTTAGATAGGAACTACTCTTTTTCTAAAATTATTGGTTTAAAAATAATTGTTACATTTGTGCATTTTAAAAGTTGCTTCTAACACACTTTGAGTATACTTGAGCTCAGCCTTTTCTGCAAAGTATTCAGACATTTGAGCATCAGCCCCTTTGGTCTTATTCTGTCTCAGATTATTTAAGATAATTAAGATGGATTGTGAAAGTCAGGAATTTGATAAACTTCCATTAAAATCTAATGTGCTTTTAAAAAATTGCTTTAAATGGTATTTGTACCTGTTAATATATGCTTCCATCATCTGAATTAAGAAATTCTAGCCAAATATTACTAAAATGACAAATGATAGAACTTGTCATTTTGCCTTTTTTTTTTGGTAGTTGTAGATGGACAGAATGCCTTTATTTTATTTATTTTTATGTTATGCTGAAGATCAAACCCAGTGCCTCACACATACTAGGCAAGCGCTCTGGCATTGAGCTGCAGCTCTAGCCCTTGACATTTGTACTTTAAGTGTACTGTTTAATTCCCTTTAGGAGATATTAGCTGCACATACAAAGGGTTATGTTAATTCAAGATATTTTTTTTTTTCTCATTAAGTCTATTTCATTGTGTTTGATCTACATCCATTACTGTTTAATTTGACCTCAGCTGTTGATGTGAATTTTACCCCTCAATCCATGAGCTTGTTTTTGAGTGTCTACTATGTTTTATCTGTATATTTTGATTTGTTCTTGGGTATCTCTTAATATTTTAAAATTTCTTCAGGGTAAGAAATAAATTATGTTCCTTGGTAATTTTCTACAATACAGTGATGCTCTACTGTAGCAGGTAGAAATTTAAGAGCTTATTTGCCCATTTGTGCTAGAGGCTGAGAAAAAAGTCCAATAAAATAAGAACTCTGTCTTCAAGGTCTATGGGCTTTGATAGAAGGTACCAAAAATAAATTAGTTGTATTACTATCTGTCATTTATGTTTTGAAATTATTTTTGAAAGGGCCAAAGCTCTGTCTCTGATGGAGAAGATTTTGCTCTGAAGAATAGTAAGTGGTGGTGCACACCTGTAATCTCAACTACTCAGGAGGGTGAGGTGGAAGGATCGAAAGTTCCAGACCAGCCTGGACAACTCAGTAAGACCCTTCTCAAAATAAAATAAAAAGAGTTGGGGATGTGGCTCAGTGGTAGAGCACTTGCCTAGCACGTGTAAGGCCTGGACTTAATCTTCAATGACCCCAGCAAAAAAAAAAAAAAAAAAGAATAGTAACTAATATTTTAAAAATATCTAATATGTTTTTAGGGCTTCTACCTCAGTTTTTACTCCTAACATTCCTTCAATATAAGCATAATATCCTTTTTATCTATGAGGAAACTGTTCCATAGAGATGATATAATTGCTGAAGCTCACTTAGCTAATAAGTTATAGAGCTGGAGTTTGAACTCAGTGTTCTTTCCTTTCAAATCAGACATTCTCAACTTGTATACTATTGGCATTTCAAACCAGACACTTCTTTATTGTAGGTGGGGGTCTGCCCTATATATTATAGGATGCTTAACAGTATTCTTGGTTCTATCCAGGATTAGAACTGGGGTAGGCAACAAGGTACTCATTCTTGGGATCCTGACGTGTCTTGCTTAAGTAAAAATAGCAACATAGTTTTGGTTTGGTAGAGCGTTTACAGGCTTCAGAGCAGATATACAAACCAAACCATTCACATATAATAATTACAATGTATAACTGTACTGTGACTTGCAGTTTTATGTGCAGTATTTTAGTGAAAAGTATTATCAGGAAACACTAAAGTCTGGCTTTTTACATAGCATAACTTTTGGTTAGAGAAGATTAGTTGCCTTTTTTTTGGCTTACAAAATAATTGTTTAAAAAATGACAAATAAGAACAGTGCACTTGGGTTGGAATTGTGGCTCAGCGGTAGAGTGCTTGCCTAGCACGGGTGGGACTCGGGTTCGATCCTCAGCACCACATAAAAATAAAGGCATTTTGTTGTGTCCATCTACACCTAAAAAATAAATATTAAAAAAAACCAATGCATTTATATACGAATGTAATTGAATCTAAGTGGATAAAATCATTAGTAATAGGTAAATCTGTGTGCTAGATACTGTTCTAAGTTATTTACATACACTCTTAGTCTTTACAACAACTCAAATGAGATATAGGTATTATTACCTCAAACTTAAGAATATGGAGATGAGAAAGCAATGATATAATGAAGATTGTAAATATAGGCACAGTCTTAAAATTGAAGATAAAATGTTCTAGAGTCAGTTAATTTAACCTAGATTCGTTTATTTCTACAATAAACCTTCATTCAGACTTTTGGGTACTGTTCCCTGTACTGACATAGCAATGAACAAACACAGGTTCCTGCTTTCATAGCTAGTTTTTTTATTTAAACTAACTATGGTGGTTAAAAAGAGACAATAACAAATAAACATATATGTAATTTGCAGGTGATAATAGGTGCGGTGAAGAAAGATCTGTGAAAGGCTAGGTGTGGGGTGAGCTTAATGCCATTCTATATAGTATATTATCCTTGTCTGTTTGGGGTACTGTAACAAAATATCTTAGGTTGGATAATTTATAAATAATAGAAATTTATTGTTCACAATTTTGGAGACTGGGAAGTCCAAGATCAAGGTGTGAGCAGATTTAGTGTCTGGTAAAGTCTCACTCTGTGCTTCATAGGAGGTGTACCTATGTATGTATAGATGCATGCCCACATAGCAGAAGGGGCAAGGTAGCTTCCTTCAACCTTGTTATAAGGGCACTAATCCTATTCATGAGGGTAGAACTCTTATGAATTAATCACGTCCCCTCTTTTATTTTTTTTCCATTTCTTTCCTTGGCTGCCATCCTCTTAATCCGTCAAATTCGGTTTTAGGCTCAGCATATATTTTTATTTTTAATTTTTTTAGTTGTAGATGAACATAATATCTTTATTTTTTATTTTTTTATGTGGTGCTGAGGATTGAACCAAAGTCCTCATGCATGTGAGTCAAGCACTCTACCACTGAGCCACAACCCCAGCCCCTCAGCATATAAATTTTAAGGGGAATGCCAGCATTCAGAACATAGCAGATAGTAAGAGAAGGCCTTCTTTTGAGATTGCCTGAAAGATTGGGTGGGGCGTGGGTATTGGAATGAGCTGTGTGGATATTTGAGAGAGAAGCATTTCAAGTATAGATGCTCCCCAGCTAATGACGGGTAAGCTCACCCTAAATTGAAAAATACCAATAAGTCAAGAATGCATTTATATACCTAACCTACCAAACATCATAGCTTAGCAGTACAGTATACAATATAGTATAAGTTGTTTATCCTTGTGGTGGTGTGACTGACAAGAAGCTATAGCTCACCTGTACCATATAACTCAGGAAAAGATCAAATTTCAAAATTTGAAGTGTGGTTTCTATGGAATGTATGTGGCTTTTGCACCATTGTAAATTTGCAAAATTGGAACCATCTGTAGAGAGAAAAGCAAATGCAAAATCGCTAGCTGAACTAATTTGTTTCTTATTGTATTAAGGGAACCAAAAGGAGGAAAAAAGGGCTACAAATATCTTGGGAATAGGGAGATCATATTTTAGGTTATTGTAGTAACTTTCTCTTTACTTGGTAGAGAGAGAAACATTGGAGGATTTTGAGCACAGAAGTCACTTGATATGATAAGCCTGCTATATTCAGAATTTATATATACTTAGTAGTAAGTAAGTGGTCATGACATTAATAACTGTTAACATTCTAATAGGGTAAAAAGATAATTCCACCAATATTTATCATCAAACCTGTTTATTTATTTATTTATTTTTCCCTTTAGTACTGGATATTGTACCCAGGGATGATCTTTACCACTAAGCTACATCTGCAGCAGCAAGTTTTGAGACATGGTCTTGCTAAGTTGCTCAGGCTAGTCTTGAACTTGCAATCCTCCTGCCTCTGCCTCCCGGGTCACTGAGATTATAGGCTTGTGCCACCATGGCATGCTATTTAAATTTTTTTTGATATGCACATTAACTTCTACAGCAGAAATTTGATATCTTCTTTCTTATGTTTTTATGTGAAATTTATCAGTTAATGTGATGTTTTTTTCTGAATGTATAGTATGCCAGTAGCATTATACTAGGTATTTTGAGGATTACAAGGAAAAATAACATATCTTTGGCAAGAAGATTGTAACTTAATTGAAAAGGAAAAACTAAAATGTGCAAAACAATTATTTTATATCAATTATTGTATATTCTTTTCAAAGAACTGAATATTTCCGGATAAAAATAATTAGGCAGTTTTCATCCTGAGATTGCTTATAGTCTAATAGAGGCTAAGACAGAGAAACACAGAACTCTCCAAGTTTTGAGATGAATTGAATGTTAATTCAACTGCCACCAAACCCATGAGGAAGAAGATGTGAAGTCTGGCCTATATAGGGCTGAGAGCTTGTGTAGTTTGAAGAAGCAGAGGACTAGCAGAGGTTATTCTGGGGGCAGAAGTGACTCGTCAAGCCAGGCAGGAGTGCTTGTGATAGTGGGTAAACTACCCTTGAGCAGAGGTTGTGCATAGGATTATAAAGTAATAATAGCACCATTATTTATTGGGCTCCTACCAGACCCTTTATTAAACACCTAAAGTTCATAATCATAACAATGATATGAGGTGTTATTTGCCCTCTTTGATTTACTGTTGTTATTTTTTGTAGTACAGGAGATAAAACTCAGGGCCTTGCCTACATTAAGCAAGTTCTCTACCACTGAGCTATATCCCAGCCCCATTATTATAAATGCATATAGCTTCGGTATCCAGAGGTCACTTTGGTAGGGTCTCACAACTGGTAAATGAAGGAGCCATTATTTGAATAGTTTGATCCTACATACTATAGAAATGCTATTATGTTGGTAAAATTGAGCCTAGGTTATAGGAGTTCCCAAAAAGTTGGCAAAAGAGGTAACTCCTAAGATTATAGACCATGGAGTACCATTAAAGGTTGTTGATGAAAGGAGTAACCTAGTAAAGGAACTTTTCAGGAATATTATTCTGGCAACTGTATGTGTATTATTGGGTACTAACCTTCACAAAAGTCAATTTAGGGGTCAGGTAGGAAGACTTAAATGGTCTGAACTAGCATGCTTGAATAGGAATGGAGAATTAAGTCTAGATGAGAACATTTTTTGGAATTTTTTCCTGATTATAAAAATATAGATAATGTATAAAATACAGAAAAATAATGAAAGAATGATACTTATCCTTATTTCTAGCTGTGTAAAAAATGACCATTGTTAATATTCTGGGGCATTCCTTTTCAAGTCTGTCCTAACTTATGTACTGTACTCTGCCCTTCTAGTTTTGGAGAAAGAATCCACCAGGCCACATATTTCCTTTCACAGAGTGTGAAGTTTTTAAAGAAACTCTTTCTAATAAACTGTAATTGCTGTGGTGATACACACCTATAATCCCAGTGATTTGGGAGGCTGAAGCAGAAGGATTATAAGTTTGAGGTCAGTCTCAGTGACTTAGACCCTTTCTCAAAATAAAAAATAAAAAGACTGGAATGGACTCAGTGGTAGAGTGCCCCTGGGTTTAATATAGAATGGTGGGGGTGGGGCAACCATGATTTTATTCACATAGTAGGAATTTAACAGGTGTTTGTGGAATAATTGAATTGGTAATGTTGGAATTCAGTGAATAGAGAGGGATGAGTCAAAGATAACTCCTGGACTTTGAGATTATGTGAATGGTTATAACACAGAATTTGCCTGACTTTTAAATTTTTTTTTAGTTCTTGATGGACCTTTATTTTATTTACTTTTATGTGGTGCCTCACACATGCTAGGCAAACGCTTTACCACTTTACTACAACCCCAGCCCTTGCTTGACTTTTGATTGAGAGGTTAGCAGTGGAGTAGGGATGGGGTGATTCAGAAGAGAAGAAAAGTTTTTTTGGAGTATTATTAATATTGCTGATTTTCTAAGTTGAAATATGGAGTTAGTTGAGAATTTGGGGTCATCAAGTCAGAAAATGTGGAGAAAGAATTCAGTTTAGAAATAGGGCACAGAGGCACATACCTGTAATCCCAGCAACTCAGGAGACTGAGGCAGGCAGATGGCAGGTTCGAGGCCAGCCTCAGCAACTTAGCGAGGCTCTAAGCAACTTAGTAAGACAAGGACTGGGGACTGGGGACATAATTCAGTGGTAAAGTGCTCCTCATTCAGTCCCCAGTACAAAAAAGAAAGCAAGAGTCATAATTTTGGTCAGAGTTTCTGACAGTTCAGTTTTTTTTTTTTTGAGAGAGAGAGAGCGAGCGAGAGAAAGAGATATTTTTTTTAATATTTATTTTTTAGTTTTCGGTGGACACAACATCTTTGTATGTGGTGCTGAGAATCCAACCCAGGCCGCGCGCATGCCAGGCGAGCGCGCTACCGCTTGAGCCACATCCCCAGCCCCCTGACAGTTCAGTTTTAAAAAGAAAAATAATTTATTGGTATCATAAATGGAAAACTAATAATCACTTGTTTTAAATAGTTGGCAATGGAAAAATTAAAATGATGACAATAATATAATTATATTAAATTTATCTACTGTTGATAGGCCCTTTATGTCTGCTCATTTTAAAAACCAAAATAGAGAGACCAAGCCTTTGTAATTAGGTTTGAGGATTTGAATAAAGCTATCACTTTTCTTATGACATGATTGTTTATTATATAGATGTCACCTAAAAATCACATGCTTGGGGAAACATTGAAGTATTGCAGAGGTAATGAGTGATCACACAAATGAGAACCAGAAAGAGTGATAATGTTGTGCAAGTCTTAGAGAGATGGGAGTTTCAAGAAGGTGTCTATGAAGCTACTGAAAATTCAAGGAAGGGATTGTGATAATTTGAACATCAAGATGTGATTCTGCCTTCTGGGTGTGGTATTGGTATATATCTCTAATCCCAGCAATTTGGGAAGTTGAGGCAGAATGATGGCAAGTTCTAGGCCATCCTCAGCTATTTAGTGAGGCCCTAAGCAACTTAGCTAGACCCTGTCTCAAAATTAAAAAGAAATCTAAAAAGACGTGATTCTGGCTGGACACGTGGTACACATCTGTAGTCCCAGCTAATTTGGAGGCTGAGGTGGGATAATCACTTGAGCTCCCAAGTTTAAGACCAGCCTGGGCAACATAGTGAGACACTGTCTAAAAAGAAAGAAAGAAAAAGAAGATGTGATCTTGTCTATTAATATACATGTGGGGGCTGGGATTGTGACTTAGGGGTAGAGCGCCCGCCTAGCACGGGCGGGACCCGGGTTCGATCCTCAGTACCACATAAAAATAAAGGCATTGTGTTGTGTTCATCTACACCTAAAAATTAAATATTAAAAAAAAATATATATTAATATATATACATATACACACATACATATACAAATACATGTGAAGATTGTAGATTCTGTGATTCTCATATATTTGGATTGACATATAGAAATTGATAAGTTTCTGGGTGTGTTAGCAAGTTTAGTCTTCAGCACTATGAGAATGTGCTATACCACTGAGCTAGCCTCTTTAACCAAAAGACAATGTAACCAACATTCTTATGATTGAGATTTATAGGTTTAGTTCATGCAATAATTCAATAAGTGAAATTTGTGGATAAAGGCATAAGCATGAATTAGGCTGCCATCTTACGTATGGACTCTTTCTCTAAGCAAAAGAATTACTCTAAGCAATACCTCAGTGTTTCCCCAAGCAAGGCATGCATATACATTTTAGGTGGCATCTATATAATAAACAATCATGTCATAAGAAAGTTAATAGCTTTATTCAAATCCTCAAATCTTCTAATTACAAAGGCTTGGTCTTTCTATTTTTTAGATCCTACTTTGAGGAAATTCAATCACATATCTTTGAGCATAGAGTATAACTTTGAGGAGTAATTACTGTGCAGAATGTTTGTCTCTGGACTATATGCAAAGGTATGAACCAACACTGGTCACAGAGTGAAGTTCTTTTTCTTTTGGTGGATGTGTGTAGGGAATGAGTATATTAATAGTGTACTTGTACTTTTCTTACTCTTAAAATAAAAATTTATCTCTGAGTATATTTTGGAAGCTCTTAGGTTTTATGATGATAAAATCCTTCTCCTTTTCTGTGAATTACCCATAAGAGTACTCTAAATTATAAAATTCATTTTAAAGAATGTCTAAGTAGAAAATATGTGCTTTCCATGCTTTATTTTTCAAGCTCAATTTAGGTTGCCCCAATTTAAAATGAACTTTTTTCAATTTAAAAAAAAAAAACCCTTTAGGAATTGGAGTTCTTAAAAAAGAAATCATTAAGTTGCTACATATTATTACAGCCTAAACCCTTCTTTTACAATAATGAGATAAGGTATAGATAAAATACATAGTGTAGTTGCCAGGCCACAAAACCTTTGATGTACTTGAAGGTGCTGTACTTTTACCGAACTGCCATTTATAACAGTGATTCTGTGGGGCAAAAAAGCATTCATGATTTCCTGACCAACCAGTCATTTTGGAGTACACTATATTTAAATTGGGAATCGATGTAGCAGCAATTGGTTCTGGCAGAAAAAATATACTAAAAGATAATTTGATATCCCTTGCCATTTTCTTCTCTTGAAAGTGCCTGGTTTACCTAGTAGGAGGTATAATTTTTAATATATTTCTTTTGCATTATATTAGGGATTTTAAGCTTATTTTGAGCAACATTCAATTTAATACAACAAAGAAACTAGATGTAAATGTGGTTTACTCTGTAGCAGTATATTCTTGCCAATCTGGAGATTTTATGGTTCTAAATTTCTTCAAGTATATCAGAATTCTTGAACTCTGGGGAGTATGAGTGGTTATGGGTTGAATTGGCTGCATCAACTAAAATAAATTCTCTGTCTTAATCAGTTTGATGTTAGGATTTTACTATTGTTTATTAAAACGCCATTCTGTTGTTGTTGATATAGTCATCAGGCTACAAGCATTCTTTAATGAACAGCATTATTATAGACATTCATAAAAGCATTCATGAAAATGACTATGTATAGAAAAACACCCATCTGGTTTGTATTAAAGGGAAATTATTTGTTAAGATGGACTTTGTTGGATATAACTTGTTCAGCTGATAAGGTAGCCATCCTGAGAAACCTCATATAAAACATAATTTACTATGTGTCTTGGTTATTGACTATTCATTCATTCAGCAAATATTTATTGAATGTCTGTGTATCCCACATTTTTTAAGGTGCTGAATATTTATAGAGAATAAGAAGCATATCCTTATACTGATGGAGCTTTCATTCCAGTGACTGAGACAAGCAGCAAACAAATTAAATCACATAGCTTGGTAATGATTCATACGTAGAAAATGAAAACAGAGTACTTTTCAAGCTTATACCCCATTATGGTGACCCTTTTTTAGTTATAAGGTAAATGTTCTGCCTCAAGTCTTCTATTTTAGAGTTACTGTTGCTAAGATGAAGTCTAAAACAGCAACAGCAGCCTATAGTCTTTCCTTCCAAGGAATTCCTTAATAGTTTTATTGCATAACAAATTCCGATAAATTTAGTGGCTTAAAACAAGGGCCATTTATTAGTTGGCATTTCTTTATATCAAAAGTCTTGAATATACAGCTTTAAAAAAGAGTGAAATTATGTCATTTGCCAGTAAATGAATGGAAGTGGAGAATATTACACTAAGTGAAATAAGCCAATCCCAAAGAACCAAAGTCCAAATATTTTCTCTGATATGTGGATGCTAATTCACAGTAAGGTGGAGGGGAGTAGAGAATAGAGGTAATTTGGACTAGACTGAGGGGAGTGAAGGGAAGGTAGGGGGCATGGGGTAGGAATAATAGTAGAATGAATTGGACATTATTATCCTAGGTAAATATATGATTACACGAACTTTGTAACTTTACATCATGTATAACCAGACAAATGAGAAGTTATACTCCATTTATGTATGATGTTTCAAAATGCATTCTACTGTCATGTATAACTAATTAGAACAAAAATGTCTGAGTATATTGTGGCTAGGTTCTTTCTTTTTTTTTTTTTTTAAAGAGAGAGAATTTTAATATTTATTTATTTTTTTTAGTTTTCGGCGGACACAACATCTTTGTTTGTATGTGGTGCTGAGGATCGAACCCAGGCTACACGCATGCCAGGCAAGCGTGCTGCCGCTTGAGCCACATCCCCAGCCCATGGCTAGGTTCTTGTTCAGAGAATCATTTGGCTGAAATCAAGATTTCAACAGGATTTTTTTGTTTTTGTTTTTGTTTTTTTTTTGAGTGAGGAGCTGTAGTATGTAGTCTTTCAGGGGGAAAATCAACATTCAGATTATTGGCAAAATTTAGTACCTTGCAGCTGTATGATTTAGGTCCCTATTTCCTTGCTGGCTATCAGCTGGGAGCCACCCCCATTTTATGGGTGCTTGTTGAGGGCCATAGCCAAGTTGGGATGATGCATGGCATTTTGCCAGAAGGGAGTGGTTGAGAGGTGACGCCAGCAAGCCATTGAGATGATATTGGTTAAGTTAAGCTGTGTATTCACTTGTATATAGACCTTTGCTGTTGGGCATTAGGGTGGCTCTTGCTGCCTCAGGCTCCTGCTACTTTGGAGTTCCCCTTGAGTTCTTGCGCTGAGCCCAGTGAAGTGGGAGAGTGTTCCCGGGGAGCGTGTGTGGGGTGTTGGTGGAGTTTGGGAATAAAGAGTTGCTGTTTGAACCTACAAGTGCTTCATGGCGGCTTGGTTATTTTGTGCCCAGCCAGACTGCGGCATTTGGTGGCCCGTGCGGGGGACACCTGAAGCTTGTGGGTAAGTAAAATTGCTCGCCCCTGAAGGAGAGCGAGAGAATGGGTGACCATTTCAAAAAACAATTTTTTTTTTGTTTTGATTTGTTTTTGTTTCAAGCTGCCTGTCCCTAGAACTTTCTCAGGCAAACTGGGAAAAATGGTTGGCTCAAGGTTTGAAGTTGTTTGGTCCTAAGGAAGAGATAAAGGTAGACCATGAATATACATTTGAAGACAATAGGAAAATTAATACAACGATTTTTTTGTTCCGTTTTTGTTTTATTCTGTTTCGGTTTTGTTTTGTGTTATCTTGTTGGGTTGCGTTATAGTTATAGTAGATTAGAAATTAGTAAAAAACAAACCGAAAGAGTGTTAAGTAAATTGTTAGAGGTTCAGACTATAGTAGAATATCAAGTAAAAGAGAAGGTCTCTCGAGGTAGTCAGAGGAAGAAAATTTGAAGGAAGAAGGGCTATCGGGAAAAGTTACAACAGGAGGCTGCTACTAACACCTTTCTATTACCAGAGGGCGTAAGTGTCCAACCAATAGCTCCACCTATTGAGACAACATATGCTGGGGGGGCTCCCAACCCCCGTAGTTCATAGATGGGATCCTGAGACAGGACCTCAAAGATTAGCATGCCCTGTATTTGAGCAGGCAGGAGGGCAGCGAATTCATTGTGCTTTAGATTTCAAAACAGTGAAGCAGTTAAAGGAGGCTGTAACAACTTATGGTCCCCAAGCACCCTTCACTGTAAGCATGGTCGAATCCATTACCAACTTGAACATGACGCCAGCAGATTGGGCTAGCATTTGTAAAGCTGTGCTAAATGGAGGACAATACCTGTTATGGAAGGTTGCCAATGAGGAATTTTGCACAGAGACAGCTAGGCGAAATGCAGCAGCCGGTTATCCTCAGAGAAATCTAGATATGTTGTTAGGAAAGGGATCTTATGAGGATCAGCAGCAACAAATTAGGTATGATCCTGCTATATATTCACAAATTGCTGCAGATGCAGTTAGGGCATGGAAGACTTTACAAGGACATGGAGATTTACAAGGTCAATTATCTAAGGTAATACAAGGAGCTAATGAACCTTACGCTGAATTTGTAGATAGGCGTATTCAAACAGCTACCAGAGTTTTTGGGGATATAGAGCAAGCAATGCCATTAGTGAAACAGCTAGCCTATGAGCAAGCAAACAAATGGAGCAGGGAGGTCATTGGACCATGGAAACATGAAGATTTAAACACATATATTAAATTATGTAGAGACATTAATGAACAAGGGCAAGTCTTGGCAGCTGCAATACAACAGGCTTTAGATGCCAGACCAAAAACAAGCTACAATTGTGAACAAACAGGACATTTTAAAAGGAATTGCCCCATAGGAGGAGGGTTTAACAAAACTAGGTATCAAAGCGGTAGAATACTGGGTATTTGCCCACGATGCCGTAGAGGGAGACATTGGGCTAATGAATGCCGTTCTCAAACCACCATAGAGGGTACTCCTGTTGAGAGCCACAGCCAAAGGGGCCCCAGCAAACTTCCAGCTGCCAGCAAACTTCCAGCTGCCGGCTGATGATTGGCTCCTCGGCCCCAGCAACATCTAGCTGATTGGCTCCTCGGCCCCAGCAACATCTAGCTGATTGGCTCCTCTGCGGTGATGCTCATTGGACTGTTTCCCTGCCCTTTCAGACCACGGAGCTGCTCATTGGGGGACTTTTTTTGGCTCCGCCCACGTGACCCAGCCAATCGGCCTCAAGAGCAGGAGGATTGTGGGAGGTGGAGAGAGGCTTGTGTGGGAGAGAGAGGCTTGTGGAAAGCTGGTGGTGGCAGTTGAGGCTCTGAGGATTTTTCCTGAGAGGCTGTTTTGTTTGGCGTGTGTGGTTCTAAAAATAAAGTTAGTTTCTTTTGACAAGTGGCTCCTGATTGTGCCCAGCCAGACTGCGGCATTTGGTGGCTCGCACGGGGAGCGACTGAGGGTAAGTGAACTGCTCGCCCCTGAGGGCAGGGCAAGAGGATGGGTAGCCATTTTAAGATTCTTCTTTTGTTATTTTGTTTCACTTTTGTTTTAAGTTGCCTGTCCCTGGAGATGTGTAAGATGGAAGAAAAACCGCTCACATCTGAGGAACAGATAGGGAGAAAGGACGGATGGACATTTCAGGAGGCTATTATAATGATTTTGTGTTGTTCTAATTTTGTTTCACTCAGTTTCAGTTTTGTTAGGCGTTATCTTGTTGAGTTGTATTATAGTAGAAATACGGGATCAGAAATTAGTAAAAAACAAACTGAAA
>NW_025999853.1:37906081-37928510 GCF_001458135.2 Marmota marmota marmota | reverse complement strand
AAAAAAAAAAAATAAAAAAAAAATATATATATATATATATATATATATATATTAGTTGTAGTTGGGCACAATATCTTATATCTTATTTTATTTATTTTTTTTAATGTGGTGCTGAGGATCGAACCAAGGGCCTCGCACGTGGTAGGCAAGTGCTCTACCACTGAGCCACAACCCCAGCCCAGATCCAGTCCATTTTGCGGAGAATTGAGAGGAGAAAGGGGGTCTGTTGATGGGGTTAAAAAGTACCAGGTTGCCAGGAGACAGAGTGGGAGAAGGTGAAGAGGCAGAACTAGGCTTTGCCTGAACAGCATCTCTATATTGCCAAAGAAGGTTCCTAATGTATGCAAGAAGGGGCCAGAAAAGATGAGGAGCAAGGGGTAGTGGAGAATCAGAGGCTGGTGAGTTGAGCAGGGAGATAGGCTGTCCATATAGAAGCTCAAAAGGGCAGATGTTGAGTGGCTTCTTTGGGAGGGCCTATAACCTAAGAAGAGCCAAGGGAAGGAGTTTAGTCCAATCTAAATGTAATTCAAGGGATAGTAGACATTGAGGGAGGATCTCTTTGCCAAAGTGAAGGCTCTGATGAGGGCAACAAGTTCAGCCTGCTGATATTGGGAAGGGGAGCTGCTTCCATAACCAAGGTTAGAGAGACTATAGCATACCCTTCCCAACAGATTTCCTCCTGAAGGAAGGAGAAGCCATCTGTGAACCATGTGTATGTTGCAGGGAGCAAGGGGCCTTCCTGTATGTGGGAGGGATGTGGAAGAAGCTCCTCCAGAGTTTCAATGTATGAACGGGTAAGAGGAGCGGGGAGGAGAGTAGCAGGGTTTAAAGGTGTGAGCACATGTGGAAAGTAAGACTTGGATCTTCCATCAGTGAAACCTGTTGAGTTAAAAGGTGACAGGGGGGTAAGGAATGTAAACCCTTGTAGGTGAGGAGTTCCTTTAAGTAATGGGGAGCCAGGATGGTGAGTGGGGGGGCCCCATAGGTGAGTTTCTTTGGCTCATTAATGGTAGAGAGGCTGTGGCCACCGTTTGTAGGCAAGGGGCCAATCCTCCAAAAAGTAGGGTCAAGACCCTTTGATAGGTAAGCCATAGGGGCAAAGGTTGACCTCAGCATGTGTCCGAGGACCTCTAAAGCAAATCCTTGCTTTTTAGCCACGTAAAGGTGAAATGGGCTTGTGAGATCAGGGAGATGGAGAGAAAAAAAGTTTTAAAGTCATTCTTATGTGTTGTAGCCAAGGGAAAAGTTAAAATGACACTTTTCTTTTTTTAGTCTTAGGCCTCTTATCAAGCCTGCTGAATCTGTTCATTGTATTTCAATGTTAGCTTCAGCATGGCCTTGGCTAGGGAGATTGCTGCCTAGGGCTTTACAATGTACTATGCCAATAGAAGGGAGGAGGGTTCTGGGTCCCTTGTTTGTCTAGAAGTAGGGTCTCTGGAGGAATCCAGAGGTTTATTGGCAAGTGGAAGCTGGATGGGAGAGCAAGAGGAGCAAAGGGAAGCCTTAGAGTGGAGAAAAGGAGAAAGCCTGCACATAAGGGATTTCCTTCCATTTTCCTGAGCGCTTGCAAAAGTTATGAAGATTCCATAAAATATTGGGATTAAAGGTGTCATTAGGTGGCCATTGTCCAAGTCATAGAGGGGTCATGACCGAATGGAAAGTTGAATTAGGAGCTAAACGAAGTGGGGCTAAGTGGGCGAGGAGGCAGCCGAGAGGTGAGTCAGATGGGATTCTGGACTGGGAGTTCCCCACGGCGAGTTGGAGTGCTGGAATGACTAGAGGCAGGTCTCCCTGGCTGTAGACCAAATCATGGTGAGAGAGGGGTCAGGAGTGTAAAAGGGTCGTCACCACATAATTCACTGGCCCTGGGGCTGAAACCTTTCTGAGACTGAGAGAAAGGAGTCATCATCCTCTGCTTCCCTAGTCCCAGACTTTGCCCATAGAGAGTCTTGGTTACTTGGCCAGGGCTTTCGTGAGCACTGCTGAGGAGCTGCCAAGACCCAAGAGTGAACTCCCAAGGGGAAGGGACAGGAAGGTTGAGAATCTTGGTGCTGGGCCAAGATCTAAGTTAACTTTTGTCTCTAGAGAGGAGACTTGTCATTTCTAGGGAGTAGAAATTTGAGGAGGAGGGGAGGGGAAGGGAGAAGTCACATACCCAAATGAGGCTGGTGTGTGGGTGAGTGGATGGAGAATATCGCTAGGTGAATGGAAGAAGGTTGTCTTGGGCCCTCAGGCCAGGATCCCAAATCAACTCAAATCCGGCTTCAAATCCCTGGAGGGGAGAGTAAAGCTGGTGAACAAGGCTGCTCAGCAAAAAGAGAGGGACAGCAGCAGTAAGGAGGGAGAGTAGTATTGTGATTGGGCCAGAAAATGGAGGGGGTTTGAGACAGATATGAATGTGATAGTGGTGAGAGGTGATAGAAGGACTTGAAACATCTCAGACTTTAGGGTTCACCTCAGAAGGGGTAATGGGAAGGCACTGGCAGATGGAATAGGGGATGGTCCTAAGGTAAGGGGAGCAGTAGGTGAGTCTGGATGGAAGCATATATGAGGGGAGAAGGAAAGTGTAGCCCCCAACTTTGTAAGGATGTCCCTTCCGATTATGGGAACAGGGCACTGTGGAATGACTAAAAAGGAGTGGGTAAAAATTAGAGAGTCAAAAGCACAAACAAGGCTAGGTGTCTATAAGGGTTGGTAAGGTTTCTGCTCTACCCTGATAATAGAGGTTAGAGTAATAGACCCCCAGAACTCCTTGAGGACAATATGTAGCCCCAGGATCTAGGAGGAAGGAGACAGGCCTACCTGAAATATGCAGTTACCCTGGGTATAGGAGAGTGATGGTAGTGGTTGGTTATGGGGTCCTGGGCCTCTCGTCAGTCCTCTGCAGCCAATCCTAAGAGTTGGAAAGGGGAACCAGAAGGGCCGGATGGTTGGATGGTTGGGGCCGCTATGAGCTCGGGGACTTTCAATGGCCCTATATCCCTCCTGATGGAATTTAGGACAAGGGCCCGGAGGCTTGGGACGTGTACAAGCCCAGTGACCCATCTGACCACATTTAAAACAGGGTCTGTGTGGTCCCAAGGGACCCTTCCGTGGGCCAGTGGAACCAGGGACAGATGCTGAGGCTAGATAGATGGCTTGAGCGAACACCTGATATTTCTGCTTCTGGGCCTTCTCTGTCCCATTATATATCTTAAAGGCCACTCCCAGAACCTCATCTTGGGGAATTAGGGGTCCCCTTTCAAGGCGCCTTAGTTTGGCCTTAATATCGGGGAAACTCTGGGAGAAAAGTAGGTAATTAGTGGTTGTCTCCCATTTGGAGCCTCAGGGTCCAGATTGGTATATTAAAGTCTTGATCAGGAGATCTAAAAATGCTGAAGGGTTTTCATTCTTATCTTGGATGATTTCCTGGAGCTTTTCATAATTGATAGTCTTATGGGCTGCCTTTCTAAGTCCTTCCATAAGGCAAATAATGAATTGGTTTCTACTAGTTACTCCTCCAGGCAAGTTATAATCCCTTCAGTGCCAATCAGATGGGCAGGGGAGGTCTGATGTACCTCATCAGCATAATTTCTAGCTTGCTCCCAAACTCACCTGCGCTCCTCAGGCAGGAGGGTGTGAGACAAGATCATATGGATATTGTGGAAGGTCAAATCATATGATTGAGTCAGATATTGAAACTCTTTGATATATGTGGTAGGACTTGAAGTATAGGACCCAAGCTGCTTTTCTATCTGTGTAAGATCTGACAAAGAGAAAGACATGAACCTGGATTACACCATCTACCCCAGCCACCTCGCATAGAGGACACAGAGATGTTGGTTGGGCAGCAACAGCCTGTGGGAAGGAGAGAAGGGCGGAGATGCTGAGGGGACAGTTGCTGTGGAGGCTTCATTAGAAAGAATTGTGGTATGGCGGGGGCTCATCCCCTGGGTAGGGGAGGTGAGAGCTAAGAGGACTTGAGTGGGAGAGCAAGAGTTGTAGAGAGAGGGCTTAGAGAGAGGAGAAGGCCTGAACATGTGATATCTGTTTCCATTTTCCTGAACGCTGACAATCAAGTTGAAAAGATACCTGATAATATTGGGATCTTGAGTGCCGTGCCATTAATCGGTCATTTAGAGTTGTTATCCAAAGGATATTGAGATCAGCTCTGATTGCACAAGTGGATAATTTTGGGGGGTTTAGGTACACAGCACGCAAAACCTAGGACCCAAATAAAAGACCATCTATAGACTCTGTCAACAGTAGGGATCAGCAGTAGCGTGAAAGCTGTGGCTGGAGGTGCCCCTGACCACATAGTAATCCTGGGAATTCTGTATGTTCAACGGTCATTTCCCGGGGCCCGTAGGTGGTTTAGGTTGACTAGAGACAGGGTCTTACCTGAAATGTCCGGTGTTGGGTGTAGAGAGGGTGGTGGGCAGAATAGAGGGCCTGGTCCCAGGATGGAATTCAGATCAGGGCCTGGGGATGCCCAGTGACCCAAGAAGAGGGGAATGGGCATACCAGGGAACCTGATCCTGAGTTTTGGCACCAAAATGAAGGGAAAGCAAGGAACGAGAGACAGGTAAGCAAGAAATGAAAGACGGAGACCAGGCAGAGATACATTCGAGACTTTATTTGTCAGAGCTGACAAATATAGGTCATCTCTTATAGAGAGAGACCACTAATAAAAATTTTACTTTTTTTTTTTTAATTTTAATATTTATTTATTTTTTAGATTTCGGCGGACACAACATCTTTGTTTGTATGTGGTGCTGAGGATCGAACCCGGGCCGCATGCATGCCAGGCAAGCACGCTACTGCTTGAGCCACATCCCCAGCCCAAAAATTTTACTTTTAATATATAAAAATATGGTTTGGTAAGCTGTGGAAGTTTGTGTAGTTTTTTTTTTTTTTTTCCCAAAACAGTTAATCACTGAAATGTTGCTAAAATTCACTGGCATCTAATTGCTTAGATATTTTCATTGTTGAAACAGATTAATAATTTAATACAGTATAGTCTTGCTGTGTATTTGTGTGTGTGTGTGTGTGTGTGTGTGTTTATACTGATATATTTTCAGAGAATTAAAAAAGTCCTGAATGGTCAGTGAAATACTTCAGTGAATGTTACTATTTGTTACTGATTTTCTGAGTATGGTTATTAAGCTCTGATCAGAGTTTCTAATTAGAAACTTTGGTTTACTCTTGGAATCCTTAGGTTGATAAGTTCAGATGATATAATTTTGAATGTTAATTTAAGACAGACACAATCAGGATGATGTGTATATTAAAAAAATCATATAACATATCCAAAAGTAAATAGAAATAATTATCCATCCAAAACTACACTGCTTAGTGTAAGTGATGAAGAGCCTGGATTTTGGTGTCAGACTACCCGGGTTTGAATCCTATCCCCTCCACTTAACCTAGCTGTGTAACTTTAGTAGATTCATCCTTGAGGCATGATACTCATGTGATGAGGAAGATTAATTTTAAAGTGCTTAGATCAGTTGCTGGTCTGCAAAGGAAGTATTATAGAAAGTTGGTTAAATAATTATGATTTAAAATAAGTTTGTAGAACAATTCATGTCCCCTTCCCCTTAGTCATTACCAAAATCACAGGAAGCTCTCCATGTTTCAGCCTTCTTTCAACAAAAGTTTATTAATTTTATAATCATTACTACCACTATCACCTACCACCACATCCACCACCTCTACTTCTACATTTACTACTACTGCTGCTGCTGCTACTACTATTACTACTACTACTACTACTACTACTACTACTACTACTACTACTACTACTACTACTACTTCTACTACTTCTTTTTCTTCTTATCATCAAGTACTCTAAGTTAAGGTACTTTTCCTGCATGTGCCTTTGAGGGCTGAATGTAGTAATTTTGAAATGATTGGTAAAGACTGGTACTATTCAATTAATGCAGGACTGGGATTAAGAATCTGGTATTCTACTTCAAATGCATTGCTTTTTGTATTAGGCCACAAGTGTTTTAGCGGGTGGGAAGTCTTGGCACTTTTGTGTTTACTTTCAAAATTTATTTCCCTGCTCCACTCTTGTACATTAAACATGTAAATATGAATTGATGAGAAACTGAATTATACCTTATAGTAAGTATTAGTCAATTCACTAGTGGATTCATGTGGAAGTAGGAGGGAGCCCCTGGCTATTATTCAGGGGTGTTTGTGGTGGAAATGTAATGGAAGAACATAAGAATTGTCTGCCCTTAGTTGTGAGGAAGCAGAAGGAAGAATGTAAGGTACTATGTATGGCTTCTGGACATTGGACTAAAGAGTGTTTTCCAGTTAGTAGTGAGTTCTAATCTAGTCTGGGGTATACCACTATACATGGATACCATTAATACAGAAGATAATGCTAAGTGAAGTTAGCCGATCCCAAAAAAACAAATGCCAAATGTTTTCTCTGATATAAAGGGGGGGGGTGATTCAAAGTGGGATAGGGAGGGAGAGCATGGGAGGAAGATTACTTCTAGATAGGGAAGAGGGGTGGGAGGGAAAGGAAGTGGGAAGGGGATTAGCAAGGGTGGTGGAATGTGATGATCATCATTATACAAAATACATGTATGAAGATTTGAATTTGGTATTAAGATACCTTATATATAAACAGATATGAAAAATTATGGTATATATGTGTATTAAGAATTGTAATGCAAAAAATGAGTACCTATATAATGGCATAATTTGGCGTGAGCATACTTTATATACAGAGTTATGAAAAATTGTGCTGTATATGTGTAATAAGGAGTGTAATGCATTCCACTATTGTCGTGTATTTAAAATAAATAAGTAAATACATGTAGAAAGCTAATAAGATCTTAGTAGTTTAGAAGAGGGAAAATGTTATTTCAGCTGTAAAAAAAGTAGCATAATTTCTGAGAATGCTAATAAATTTGTGATTAACATAGTATGGTATAACTTCTGTATATCACTTCATTTGGATACAAGAAACATTTTACTTTGTTTTCGATCCCTATTCATGAAACTTATAGCCAAAATAATGTAGATAAAACTCTGAAAAAGTTCTGCGTATGAATTCCTTAGAACTGTGACTTTAACTCTACCTGGCACCAAGCTTTTCTCTTCTAAACATTAGAATGTCCTGTTGACTAGAGGACATACTAGGGCAATAACATGCTTTAATTTACTGAAAAGGCTATTTTTAGTCATAAAAGTTTATGATCTTAAGTGAGGCCTATTGGCTGTTAGCATTCTTACTTAAAAAATACTAAATAGCATACTTACTTAAAAATAAATACCTTTTAGAAATACAATATCTATAACATCCTAATATTTTTGGTTGATATAAGAAATTAAGTCTGGGCCAGGGGATATAGTTCACTCGGTAGAGTGCTTACCTTGAATGCACAAGGTCCTGGGTTCAACTCCAGTACCACCAAAAAAAGAAAAAAATTAAGGCTCATTAAGAGAGCAAGTCTAGTATGTCTAATATGGTAGCATTATAAAGCATCATGTATTACAGTAGATATATTACAGAATGAGGAATCAGGAGAAAGCTGCTATCCTTAGTGAGGTTTTGATTGAGTTCTTTTTGTCGATTTATTATTCTGGAAATGGAATTTTTGTCAATTTATCATTGTGGAAATCGAATTTTAATAACTTATTCTCTCTAAAATGAAGGAGTGATGCTAATGAAAATGAATATTTATTGACATACAAGATATGTAAGGTTGGTTAAATGTTGAAGGTGGATATATATGTATATATTTTAAACTGGGTAATTTTTCGTTTACCACATCACTTGTTTTTCCTTTTTAGGTAGTTTTCTTTCAGATTACTTTTCCTTTTTAATTTTGCATACATTTCCCTTCAGCTTTTCATTTTGAAAATGTTTAAGTAGGTAGCAAAATCTAGAGGGAGAGACTGGCATTGATCTTTCTCCCTTCTCTTCATATGCTTTTCTACTTTAAGACTGAGTTCAGTGCTTACTTCTTTCTTTCAAGTCCTCTATTATCTTCCCCTTCTCTGAATTTATAATTTTATAGGTTAGTTCTTAGTCATTTCACTGTTTTATATTGTTCATGAATTGAATTGTTTTCGTGACTTAAATGTGGCAGCCCTGTATACCCACTTCTTGCTTCCTCTTTATGGGCTGCTAAATTTTTAACTTCTTGAATGCAGAGCTCTTGTCTCAGGCATTTCTCTCTCATGTTCCCTCACATAACAGGCATTTAGTGATACTCAGGTTTTTCTTTAGTTGCTAGATCTCTGTCTCTATTTCTTGTCCGATTATCTGTGTATACAGTGTGTAAAACAAATAGGATTTTAATGCCTTTAAGCCTTTAAAATAGTTGTTTAGTTATTTGCAAGTTTGTTATAGTCCATAGATGAAATTGAGCAGCTATATATTTAGATCAGCATAGTCCATTAATACTGCGTTAAAAGCAAATCAAGGCTTATAACTTTTATAAGAGCTTATTTAATTAAAAAAATCAATGGATGCTGATGTAGTTCATGGTTTTATTTTTTGCTTTGAAGCATTTTCTTTTTCTGGAATAAGATTCTTGGTTTAGACTGTGTAGAAGTAATGTTAATTAGATTATATTTAGTTGGTGAATTCATGCCTACAGAAATGTGACTTTAAAAAGTGGCAAATTGCTAGTTTTTTTTTTAATTTAGTATTTTGTATATTATTCCATGAGGTTGCTTTTCAGTTTGTCTAGTTGTATCATTTGACATTCAAACTTAAATAAAGTTCAAATCTACCATCACTGGTGCTTATAAATGCTAGTCATTCAAAATGTCAAAATTTGGATTTAGTCCATGAGTGGCAAATGAGCTTTTATAAAATATACCCAAGTTTATATTATTAGGAGAAATAAATAAAATACTATATTTGAGGAATGGTTTTAAGTTATTAGACTTTAGAACTGGTACCTAACCCAAACTATTTCTCTTGTAAATTGCATGTTGTATCAATTAATGAATTGTTACTTCAAGAGAGGCATTTAGTGTGATTGGTCCCCAAATCACTGAACATTTTAATTCTAACATGCTAATTCTTAACAAACACTGTGACAAAATATTATGCTTTTACCTTTCCAGATTTTAAAAATTCATTTTAAAAGTAAGGTGGTATTTGTATACATATAATTTAAAAAGTCAAATTTTATTACAGGGTTTAGAAAAACAGGAGTTTCCCTATCTCTTCTCTCCTTATCTCCAAATCCCAGTCTTCAGAGGCAGTCAGTTTATATTCTTTTAGCTATTTGTTCTGGTATTTGTCTTCAGTTTTTGAAGTCAGTTATTCTGCTTTAAGGGGGCCGGCAGTGGTACTAGGGTTTGAACACCAAAGCCTAGGGCATACTAGGCAAGCATTCTACCACTGAGCTACCCAGCCCCTTTTTAGAAATTGTGGTGGGGCAGGGGGGTCATAGGAATGTGGTTTAGTGGTAGAAGGCTTGCTTAGCAGATGCAAGGCCCTGGATTTGATCTCTGGTGCTACCTACCCCCTCAAAAAAAAGAATTAGAAATTTTGTTTTTAGCCCAGCACAGTAGTACACACCTGCAATCCCAGAGATTTGGGAGGTGTGAGACCAAGCAGGATCACAGGTTCAAGACCAGCCTTAACAACTTAGTGAGACCTTCAACAATTTAGCAAGACCCTATCTCAAAAGTCAAGTGCCCCTGGGTTCAATCCCCAGTATGTATGTATAAATAAATAAATATAAAATAAAAACCAAAGAATAAATGAAATTTTGTTTTGAGGTGGGGTCTCACCCAATTGCCCAGTTTGGCCTTGGATTTGGAGTTCCTACTGCTTTGGCCTCCTGAGTGACTGGGATTATAGGCATGAGACATGGGCCCCACAGTATTCGGCATTTTATTGTTTTTTGATTTTGTTTATTTGTACCCAGGATTGAACCTAGCAGGTGCTTAACCACTGAGCCACATCCCCAGCCCTTTTTATTTTTGTTTTGAGGCAGGGCCTCATCAAGTTGTATAGGACTTTGATAAATTGCTGATGCTGGCTTTGAATTTATAATCTTCCTGCCTCAGCTGTCCGAGTCACTGGGATTAAAGGTGTGTGCCACCATGCCTGGCTTGGTTTTTCGTTTTAGACAGTAGCTACTAACTTTCTTTCTTTTTTTAAAATATTTTTTATAACTTTATTTTACTTATTTAATTATTATTATTTTTCTAATGTGGTGCTGAGGATTGAACCCAGGGCTTCACATGTGCTAAGCAAGTGCTCTACCATTGAGCCACAACCCCAGCCCCCTACTAACTTGCTTCTATAAAAGATAAGAGTCAGTAATCATAATCTCTATTACTTGCAAATATTTATATATATTTCCCCCTTTCTCATTTTCTGTTTATATGATATCAGATTTTGGGGGGCAAATTATTAAGACTATGCAAATATTTTTTACAGTTGAGTTATAAAATTCACTGTGATTATATTTTTTCTTGTTCAACTTATTCTTTTTCAGGGTAATTATCCCAGTTTAAAATTTCTTGTATTTTGTGCCTATTATTAATACATCTGCAGTTCTTTGATGGATCTAAATCACCTTTTGATATGATTGAACCTATTTGGGTCATCTGTCAGATACAGTTCTCTTGTTTTTCTAGTAGGCATTTTGTCTTATTCAGCTGTGGCTTATGTTCTTAAATTTGGGGTATCTTTTCTCTG
This sequence comes from Marmota marmota marmota, assembly GCF_001458135.2. Taxonomy (NCBI): domain Eukaryota; kingdom Metazoa; phylum Chordata; class Mammalia; order Rodentia; family Sciuridae; genus Marmota; species Marmota marmota. The sequence goes on along the minus strand of NW_025999853.1, from coordinate 37,917,838 downwards.
GAAGGGCAACTCCAGACTTTAATCAGAGATAGAAGTTTGTTTTTTGCTGTGAGATCACTTATATCAATCTTATTTTTTTATGTATTTTTTTTTTTTTTTTTGTACTGGGGATTGAACCCATGAGCACTCTGCTACTGAGTTAGATCCCCAATCCTTTTTTATTTTGAAATAGGGTCTTACTAAATTGCTGAGGGTCTTGCTAAGTTTCTGTGGCTGGCCTGAATCTTGTGATCCTCTTGCCTCAGCCTCCGCAGTCCCTGCGACTTTAGGTGTGCTCTACTCCACCCCAGCTAAGTAATAAGACTTTGTGTGTGTGTGCGTGTGTGTGGTGCTAGAGATTAAACCCAGGGCTTTGTATATGCTAGACAAATGCTCTATCATTGAACTACAGTCCCATCCTGAACTTTAAACCAGTCATCTGGTTTCCAATCCCAGCCTTCATTTTATCCTCATTGGGCTTCTGATACCCAAATCTGTCTAGCACCTGAATTTCTTTAGCATGAGTCAGCTTTTTTCCTTTTTATTATAGTTCAATATCATAACATAATTGTAACCAATTTAATGTGTACAGTTCAGTGGTATTAAATATATTAATGTTGTGCAGCTAACATCACTGGGACTTTCTCCAGAACTTTTTCATCATCCCAAACTGGAACTACCCATTACATAACAACTCCTTATTTTCTTCTCACTTAGCCATTAGTAAACCATTATTCTATTTTCATTCTCTATCAGTTTGCTTTGGGTAGCTTCTCCCTTTCAGATTTATGATTCAGTTTTCTTGGTCTTGATAGGTTAGTTTTTTCCTTTCTTATTTCCAAAATGTTATTGATTTTTCTCATTTGCTGCTACATCTTTTTCTATTTTTTTTCATCTTTATGGCTTTTATGCATCTAAAAACTCTTAATTTTTTAAGTAAGTTTTAAGAAGTCAAGGTCATTCACTTATGCTTAACTGAAGGCTTCCCCCTATTTTCCTGTTTTTTTTTTTTAAATTTAGATTTCTTTTATTAAGAATTTATTAGCAGCTGGGTGTGATGGCACATGTCTGCAGTCCCAGCTACTTAGGAGACTGAGGCAGGAGGATTGCTTGAGCCCAGGAAGTCTAGGTCCATCACCTGGGCAACATAGTGAGACTGTTTTATATAACAACAACAAAACCCCTGGAACTTAACATGTATGCCAAATAAAAGGAGTTTTGTAGCCACATTAACTGTAAAGTTAAGCTTGATAAATGGACTCTTTTTTGTTGTTGTTGTTGTTAGTGGGATTGAACTCAGGGGTACTCAATCACTGAGTCACATCCCTAGCCCTATTTTGTATTTTATTTAGAGACAGGGTCTCAGAGAGTTGCTCAGTGCTTTGCATTTGCTGAGGCTGGCTTTGAACGATTCTCCTGTCTCAGCCTCCCAAGCTGCTGGGATTACAGGTGTGTGCCACCGCACCTGGCTGGACTCCTTCTTTATCACTAGTTGCTGTTGTGGTGGCAAGGGTTTGATTGCCCAGTCCCTTCATAACCTTGAGCACCATTCCCTTCCTTGCACACGTTAAGATGGTGCTATTGTGCTGAACTACATTTTGTACTGTACTGTAGTAGTTTTCATAGCAGTGAGCACTTGGCCCTTCTGTGGGAGGGATTTTGGGAGAGGCTGTAAGCCAGAGATTTTTGTAGAAGTCTGTTATTCAAGATGGAGTTGAGGTATTTTCTTTTCTGTAAAACTTCTCTGAGTGCCCTAGGCAGGATTAATTACCCCTTCTGGCCCTTGACACCTGTGAATAACTATTTTCTTCTTTGTATGTTAGATTTGCCTATCTAAACTAGATACCTAAATTACATGATCTCTTCATCTTTTTTTCTTACACTGTCTTCTGAAGTTTTGGAGAATGTGCCTGCATTCTAAAGCAGTTCATGGTCCATGACAGATAATAATTATTTACTAAACGAATAAATATTTCATCTGGATTGATTTAACATCTTTTCTGGCAAGTGTATTGTTGTTCTGCCTGTAATCACTACTCTCCATTGAAAGCTGTGCCAAAAACTGTATTAAATGCTTTTATTTGTTATTAGGAGTTAACACTGTATAGTGATTCAGGGGTGTGCCTGGGTTCACACAAATAAATCTCTTAATCTCTCTGTGCTTTAGTTTCTTTACCTATAAAATAGAGGTAATAATATTACCATGTAATATTGTGAGATTAAATGAATACATCTGAAGTGTTAGCTCAATGCTTTCCTACATGTACTTTTTTTTATAGAATTCTGGGGGTTGATACTTAACCACTGAGTCACATACCCAGTCCTTTTTATTTTTTATTTTGAGACAGGATCTTGCTAAGTTGCTCAGGACCTCTCTAAGTTGCCCAGGCAGGCCTTGTTCTTGTGAGTTTTCTGCCTTAGTCTCTGGAGTCGTTGGGATTAGAGGTGTGGGTACCTCGCCTGGCCACATTGTCTTTTAGTGAATCTGTTTTTCATCTTTATGGGATTATTAACCACTATAATAGCATTAAAACCTGTGAGTGAAAATCAAGCTAAAATGACAAATCAAGCTAGAAATCTGTGTATATGCACATTATGAAATTATTTCCAGGGACAATAATAGATTATGGCATTTAGATAATAACAAACTGGAAAGTAATATATATAGTGTTACATACTTATTACTTAATTCTGTCATGTTGTTAAAAATTCTGTAAATATCAGGTTTTCAAAAATTTTTTTCATCTACCAAATGGGTACATTATCAATAGCTATGAAGTTTGTTCTGAAAACAACATTTGTTTAGTGAAGCAATGTATGTAACAAAAATAAATTTAAAAAACAGCTCCTTATACTGGCTTCTCTTATTGTTACTGTTTTCCTTGTACTTATTCATTCCTAACTGGATTTTCTGCACAGCCTTAATCCAGTCAAACTAAACCAGGGATGGTGTGTTATTTGGTGTGACAATTCCCTGTGCTTTGTAATAGCCATCTTGAGGTTTTTTAGGCTTTTAAAATGAAAAAAACAAACAAACAAAAAAAGAAACCCAACAAACTCTGGAAAGGTAAAGCACAACATTTTTTCAGTGTTTAAAAGCCTTTGCCAGACTCCAAAGAGCTATTACCTGTTTCCTGTGTCTGTCAGTTTTGAAGGAGGGGAAGTGGCAGTTACATGTGTCTTAGGTTTGCCATTGGTGCTGTAAACCTTCTTTGTCTCTTTATATACACATTCTTTCCCTGTTCTCTTCGGGTTTCATGTACTTTTTGTTCTTGCACCTTATTTTGATAGGAGTTTGATATCTCCATTTTTATTTTTAGTGTTTTAGATGTTCCTGTTTCTTCATAGCATAATTACTCTTCATAATAGAGTAGTAATTCAGGGACTAGCCTTAGGTCCTTTTTAGTCCTTCTTCTAGACTGCTCTTAAAACACAAATATAGCTAGCTTTTAAGGCTGACTTAGATATGTCTCATTTTTAAAGAAGATGTAGATTTTGTGTGAACCTTTTCCGTGAATTCCCTTGTAAAAATATCCTGCTGTGTTTAGTGTAAGCTAACCAACTTTCTATATGGGGCTTAATGGCATTCTTTTACAGGTGGGTGAATTGTGACCAGATTGTATTTGTTAATTGGCATTAATTTAAATTCAATGTTTAATATAGAAGTTAAGTTCTGAGGGTATGAATAACAGCCAATATAAAATTGGTAATTTAAGAATGAGTCCCTAACACTTAGGCTAAAATGATTTTTTACTTCACAACACTTCCTGGGACTTAAATAAAAAATGAACTTATGGACAGTGTAAATTGTTTTTGTATTTCTTTATCATTTTTTCTATAGTCTTGTAACAAAGCTCTAATATATGATTGCCATGAACCCTATAATTCTATGACAGTCCCTGCTCCCAAATCTCTGCCAAAAGTCAGTGTTTGTCTTTTTTTCTTCTGACTTTAAGTACATTAGGTATATAGTAGACATACACACTTGTTTGTTTCTATTTTCTAAATTTTAATCTGAGAAGGCGATTTTAAAAAATTTTGTTCCAATTATTCTTTTATTTGCTAAAACATGAAGTAGCTGTCTTTCCTTTTCCTCAGATGATATGTTCCAGTAATATAGTGCAGGCTCGAAATCGTGGATAGTACCCAACCCTTTATATACTATATTTTGTCTATGCACATGTACCTATGTAAAGTTTAATTTATAAGTTGGGCACAGTAATACATTAGCAACATTAATTAATAATAAAATCCATCAATTACAACAATATACTGTAATAAAATTGCCAGCATCACTATGTGCTTTGGGGTTCTTATTAAGTAAAGTATGGGTTATTTGAAAATAAATACTGTAATATTGTGATAGTCTAGTAAATGAGACCACTACTAATAGATAGTATATACAGCATAGATAGCTGGATAAAGAGATGATTCATGTCCTGAGTGGGACAGATATTATCAGACTACTTAGAATGGTACATAATTTCAAACTTTTAAGTTTGGGCTGGGAGTGTAGCTCAGTGGTAGTATGCATTCTGAGCGTATGGAAGGCCCTGGGTTTGATTCTATTACCCAAAACAAAAAAACTTAAAAATTATTACTGCAATTTTCTGACCATGGTTCACAGATAGCTGAAACCATAGACAGTGAAATCATGCATAAAAGGGGACTACTGTAGTTTCAATTCTACATGGTAACAATTCTGTATGGAAACTGACTCCTGAGAGTTCCAAAAAACAGGATTTAATCTCCCAGTTTCACTCTTCCCCACAAATCTTGTGTCATATACTGACAAGTAACAAAATTAACAGATTTGAAATTTAACATTTAGACACTGGAAAAAGTATTACCAAACTATAAAAGAGAACTTCAGAGAAATGTGGCAGAGAAAGAGGAATGTGTACCAGCCTGCGACAATCAGGCACTGACTTACTGGTACTATTTTACTAGAGAAGTGAATTGTTTTGCTGTGAGGCTCTTTGAGTTATTTGTTAAAACCAGAGAGGAGCCAGGCCTGGTGGTGCATGCCTATAATCCCAGCAACTTGGGAGGCTGAGGCAAGAAGATGACAAGTTCAAGACCTACCTTAGCAATTTTTGTGAGACCGTAAGCAATTTAGTGAGACCTCATCTCAAAATAAGGAATATAAAGGGCCGGGGTGGGGGTGAGGGTGGGGGAGGGGTTCAATTTGTGTTTGTGTATTATTGTATATGCATAAAAATATTTATACGTGTGTGTGTGTGTGTGTGTGTGTGTGTGTTGTTTTTGTGGTTGGCAGTACTAGGGATTGAACCCCAGGGTGCTCTATCTCTGAACTATATCCCCAGCCTTTCAAATTTTGTATTTTGAGACAGGATCTCACCAATTTGTTTAGGGCCTTACCAAATTGTTGTGGCTTGCCTTGAACAACAAGTAGTTGCCTAGACAACAAGGTTTCCAAGAATTCCTAGGATAAATCCATAAGTTGAAAGTGGACAGTAACTTCTTGTGTGTTTCCAGAGAAACTGAAAATAGATTTTTTTTTTTCTCTTTCCTGGTGGGGTGGGGAAGTGAGAATGGATGTCACCTCTGTCTGTGTCTGTCAGAATTCCTGGATGTAGTATAAACCAATTCAAGCTAGGTATGGTGGTGCACACATGTAATCTCAGCAACTCAGGAGGCTGAGGCTGGAAGATTCCAAGTTTGAGGCCAGTCTGAGCTATTTAGTGAGACCCTGCCTCAGAAATCAAAACAGCAAAAACAATTAAAAGGCTTGGGGTAGAGCTTCAAGATAGAGTACCCCTGGGTTCAATCATTAGTAATACCAAAAAAAAAAAAAAAAAAAAAAAATTTAGGTCAGGTAAGTAGTAGGTGTGGTGCCATGTGATACATGTCTATAATCCCAGTGATCCAGAAGCAGAATCAGGAAGGACAGCAAGATTCTAGGTCAGCCTTGGCAATTTAAGTGAGACCCTTAGAACAACTTAGATCCTATCTCCCAAAAAAAAAAAAAAAAAAAAAAGACTGGGATGTAGCTCAGTGGCAAAGCATCCTTGTTTCAATCCCTAGTACCAAACAAAAAACCAGAAGAAACAAACAATTCAAGCATATCATGTATTTTAAAAGGATATTGGGTTGAACTCAGTGGCTCAACAAATTGTTGTAAGGGCTAAGCAGCCAGAAACAATGCCTAAAATCACATTGCACAATGATTCCTGCGAGGATGCCAGTACCATCTAGAGACAGACAGACGCCACAAACTGCTCCAGATGACTCTAAATGCTGCCACCAGTGCCCTGGACTTGACCTTACTGCCATTTTTCAATTAGTATGAAAACAAATTTCTTCTGCTCTCTGCTTTTCTTGCTCACTTGTTGCCCATTCCTAGCCTGAGCTAGATCTATATTTGGCAAAACACATGTCTTAGATATAAAGGAAATACGGGAAAGTGTTGAACCTTATGAAAACATAAGATGGATGAAGTGTTTGACCTTCTGAAATTATAAGATGGGGAAAGTTCAAGCAGACAAAAAGAATGGTAAGATTTTCACTGCACTTGTTGTTCTGAATATACTTGTTGAGCCTTTACTATGTACTAGGCACCATGTCAGTGTTTTACAAGCAGTATCCTCAGAGCTTCCTTACCTCCATTTTACAGATTAAAAAATACGTCAAAGTACCCTGCTTAAGATCACAGTATAATTGGAATACAAGCCCAAAACTGTGACTCCAAAGCTTGTGCTCTTAACCACTGTATTAAACTGACAGTAATTGTTCCCTTTTGGTATATTTAGCTCAGACTTCTATAAATTAATCTGTTAGATTGAGTTCACTAAGCTTAAGATATTGAGCATGTTGTATGTATGTGTTTTGGTATTTTAAAGAAAGTCGAAAATTTGTGGCTTTAATTTATCTTTCAAACCAATGATCGAGTAATTTTTATTTATTTATTTGTTTGTTTGTTTATTTGGTACAGGAGGTCAAATCCAGGGCTTCACACAAACTAGGCAAGTACTCTAACACTGAGCTATACTCTCAACCTGATTTGACTCTTTATCTCATTTTGTGACTTTTTATAGTTCATTTTGCTACAAGCTACAACTTAATAAAATGCTTTCTTTCTGAAAATCAGTGCTTAGAACCTAGGTACTAAGAGAAAGATCATGGACATGAAGGATAGGGGAGACGGAGAGAACAAGACTGAGAGAAGCGTCATACACACACAGAGGTTTAAAGGGAAGATAGAGAAAAATACATACGGAAGGAAGGGGATGCACATATGATACCCTATATACTACAAACAGCATTATCACACACACACACACACACACACATTTTGTTAGTTATAATGGTCAGTTGAAAAATGATGGGCCTCTTTCTTCCTCCCAGTTTTAAAATTTGAATCAGTGCTTTTCCTAGAATAAGCTTCTCTATCAGTTTGCATTTTAAATTGACTTATGTATTTTTAGTTCAAACCTAAAAAGTTTAGTGGTATCTAGGAGTAATAAACAGAAGCTAATATTTAACTTGCTGAGTATACAGCTTGGTCCAAGGGGGGGAAATCATAAAAACAAACCCGCATACTTTCTATTATGTCACCCAATCTAGAGTATTTCTTCATAAAGTATATCTCTTGTTAATTATTCCTTTAAAAGTACAAATCTGCCCTGTATATTTTTCTGTGTTACCAAATAGCTATTTTTTTTTAAAATTTTTACTTTTGGGATAAAATGGAAGCTACACTTTTTATAAAACTTGAAGACTGAGTGCCCATCTATACACACATTCATATAGACTGTCAGAATGTGGACTGGTTGCTAGAAAAATGCTGATGTAAATATCCTTGAAATTAAAAGTGATCGTTGTTCTCTTAAAGTATTAAAATTTCAGTAAGGAGTATACTGTGTTTTTTGTCCTAATCTCTGTCTGATTTTTCCTATTAAGATGTAAATTTTATTTGCTGAGAATGGCTTTGAATTTGGGATCCTCCTGGCTCAGCCTCCTGAGCCTCTGTGATTATAGGCATATGCTAATGTCCAGGGGTATTAATGTCCTAAAGAGCTACACCTAAAATATAGGTTACTTATTTGGATTTCTATAATTTCTAAGGGACACATGGGCAATTTTAATTTCTTTAACTTATATACTGTAGTCAGAATTCCTGTGTTCAGTTCAACTCTTCAGCATTGCAGTATGTTTGGATTTAAATATCATATGTATATTAAACTAAAATATCATAGATTTATTGGAATGGATAATTCTGGGGGAAGGGAAATCACTATTTATCTATTTTTTTATTTATACTGGAGATTGAACTCGGGGGCACTCGACCATGAGCCATATCCCCAACCCAATTTTGTATTTTATTTAAAGACAGATTCTCACTGAGTTGCTTAGTGCCTTGTTGCTAAGGCTGGCTGGCTGGCTGGCTTTGAATTCTCAATCCTCCTGCCTCCACCTCCCAGGACTCTGGTATTACAGGTGTGTACCACTGTGCCCAGCGGATATCACCATTTATAATGTGAACTTCAGTTCTTTCCTTGCTCATAAGCTTCTTCAGTTTCTTCACCTGTTAACAAAACATTGTTTTGCCCCTGCTTTCAAAATTATTCTAGTATTTCTAATATGGCCAATTTATAGGGTTTGTCCTTTTTTTGATCTTCTTCCTAGCATTTTTTCCCCTTAAGTGGCAGTTAAGTGTAGAATTTTAAGCAAATTCTTGATAAATAGTGAAGTAGGCCCATGTTAGAATAGCCAATGAATTCATTTGGATTGTCTTATGACTATAAGCTTTGTGAATTTCAAGAGAAATAATATTTCATAGCAGTAGTTCAGAGGAAACATATAGCTTATGTTGTGGTTTGAGTTGTATCCCAAGAATTTATATGTTAGAAGCTCGGTCCTCAATGTGGTGATACTGGAATGTGGTGGAACCTTGAAGAGCTAGTGCTGATCAAAGATAATTAGGGCACCGAAGGCACTGCCCTCTAAAGGAAGTAATGTCGATTTGGGGGAACCCTGGTTTGTTTTTACAAGTAGATTGTTCTAAAAGAACAAACTGGACCCTTCCTGATTTCAGGCTTCCTGTTTTGCTGTGTGATCTCTTCCACAAACAGTCCTTTCATTACAGTATCATCTGCCATAAGCCTATCACCAGAACTAGAGCCACCTCTTAAAGCCTTGGAATTTCAGCCTCTAAAACTGTGAGACAAAACCTCTTTTATTTTATTTTTTAAATAAAGTGCCCAAGAATCAGGTAATCTGTTACCTGAAAATGCACTAAGACATCTTGTTTTGGGATTTGATTTGAGACATGAATTTGCTGGAAACTGGTTAAAGACATTGGGCATTCCTTCTTTGATTGCCCCTTGTACAGTGCCCACCATGAGAAATTATTTTAGAGTTTGGTGGTGGGAAACATTGTCTCTATATCCTGTACTTTGCTGAAAAATCCTTACGGTGTACCAGAAAAATGAAGACACCATTTTACTCCAAGCAGGAGGAATTCGGGGGGGGGGAAGGTCATAATTTTTTTTTTTTTAAGTTGTAGATGATACAATCTTTATTTATTTCTTTTTATGTGGTGCTGAGGATCGAACCCAGTGCCTCATGTGTGTGAAGCAGGCATTCTACCACTGAGCTACAACCCCAGCCCCTCATAATGTTTTTTGACTTGTTTCTGAAGTTATGGATTATCCTCTGGAAAATAAAGGGGCTGAAGTGTGCTTTATAAAAATTGTTTCACTTCTTTCTTTCTTTTTTTTTCCCCCCAACTTTTATTTATTTATCTTTATGTGATGCTGAGGATTGAGCCCAGTGCCTCACACATGCTAGGCAAGCGCTCTACCACTGAGCCACAACCCTAGCCCTGCTTTCACTTCTGAGGAAGTTAATGGACTAGGCTGACAGTTTCTGGGGGGGGCATGTACCTATGAAGATGGCCTCTTCAGGAAGTGGCTATCAAATGCAAAGGCATTTTGGTAGTCCAGTAGAAGAGATAATATTAGAAGCAAACTCACCTTTTTTTTTGGCCGGGGGGGATTAGGTATTGAACCCAGGAGTACTTGACCACTGAGCCCAGCCCTTTTATTTTTTATTTTGAAACAGGCCTTGCTAAGTTGCTTAGGGCCTTGCTAAATTCCAGAGGCTGGTCTCAAATTTGTGATCCTCCTTTCTTAGCCCCACAAGTCTCTGGGATTACAGGCCTGCGCTACCACATCTGCTTTAATGCCAAGCTATTTTTCATAACAAACATTTTGTGTATTGTATTAAAGTTTGTGAAAAATAATACAGCTAGACTCTGATGGTGTTTATTTATATTTTTATACATCCTTTGTGCATATTGTTGAAAATATGGAGGAAAACTTCTTCTGGAGGTAAGAGTAATGGTGTTTTAAGAGTTGTATGTTCGGGCTGGGGTTGTGGCTCAGTGGTAGAGCACTTGCCTCATAAGTGTGAGGTGGACTGGGTTTGATCCTCAGTATCACATTAAAATAAGTAAACAAAATAAAGGTATGTGTACATCTACAAATAATTGTATGTTAAGACGTAAAACTGTTTCTTACTAAAAATACATTTTATGCCTTCTTAGAGTATGAATAGCTAATCTGTATACAGAAGTTTTAAAATATGACAGTCATTCATATTGTGTATGAGTTTGCTCAAAAGGAGGGGAGAGATAAGAGATATTGACTGTAGAGAGACTGTATAATGAAGTTTTAAGAGACAGTGTTTATTCTGTATGCTGTGAACTTTGATGTCTTTCAACTACAAAACAAAAAAGCAAATGCTTCAGGTGATAGTCCTAGTATTGATTTCAAAACCATACAGACCATTCCATTATCTTTTTTTAAAAGCATTCTTTTTTTAACCTTTATTTTATTTATTTTTATGTGGTGCTGAGGATCAAACCCAGTGCCTCATACTTATTAGGCGAGCACTCTACCACTGAGCCACAACCCCAGCCCCCATTATCTTTATTTGATCTTAATTACCAATCTGCACAGTTATTTGTTGCTGAGAAACACTAAATCCTAAATTATTATTATTTTTTTTACAAATAATGTTTTGTTATTTATAATTGTTATCTTGAGAGAATGTGTCCTCTTCCTTTCTCCCTCATCCCTTCTCTCCCTCTTCATTCTTAACCATCAGTGCAATGAATTAAGATTATGAGGGAATTTTTTTTAAAGTGTTAATTTTGCTGAAAATTCCAGGACAAAAGTGTTTATAGAACTAGCATTTGTTTTTAGTCTTTTGGGAAACTTTCATCAGTCTGTTGAGTTTCTCCTTTGTGTAAATTAGAAAGTTGTCTTGATGTTAAATGGCATAGTTTTTTCAGTTATGGTAATTTGTTTCAAGGAATTTTCACTTTCTCTGGATAATTGATGACATTTCCTGGATAATGTATTCTGGTAGTTAAGGAATCATTTTGATTTTATTTCAGAATAGATATATTGTTTTACTGTGTTATAGGTTGTAGTCATATCAAATAATAATGCTAAGTTTAATGTTCCTATACAATATTTTCTTTTTTGGTACCAGAGATTGAACCCGGGGCACTTAACTGCTGAGCCACATCTCCAATCCTTTTTATTTTTCATTTCGAGACAGGGTCTTGCTATGGTGGTTAGTGCCTCACTAAGTTGCTAAGGTTGGCTTTAAACCCCAGATCTTCTTGCCTTAGCCTCCCAAACTGCTGGGATTACAGGTATGCCCAGTTGTAGTTCTTCTTTTGTGAAGTGTTTAATTTATTTGCCCATTTATAAGTGTTTTTTTTTTTTTTTTTTTTTTTTGTAC